>NW_009798359.1:48684-78684 GCF_000520075.1 Aphanomyces astaci
GCCAGCAAGCCATAACCAACCATGTCGAATACTACTGTAGTGGGTTTATACACTAAATAGATGCGATCTTTGCTTTACATGCGTAGACAATGTAATGGGGATATAGATATTGGTATCATCCAATCTTGTCCGAGGTTCGACAAAGATTATATAACGTTAGTATATATACAGTATACTGATCTCCACCCTTAAACGAAACGGAGCAAATTATGCAATTCACACAGTAAATTAACTCTTACAGGTATTTGCAGGCTGTCTGAACCAACCATTTATACATGCATTCAAGCGCTGGGCGTCTCCAAGTCAGAGCTGAGTATGCCAGTGCGTCTCCAGCAGTTTCTCACAGTGGAAATGATGTCATCCATTTCAATGCCAAACGATTCAAGTGTTCGAATTTTGAAAAAGTCATCACCTTCCGATATGGTTGGATAATATAAAGTTTCAAAAATTATCAAGTTTACCCCGTTTCGTTTAAGGGGGGAGATCAGTATATGGTTTTGCCCAATGCGGAGGGGTCAAACGTTTGGATTGGCAGAAATTCGACATGACGTGATTTCATTGGCTCAGGCGGTTCTTTAATCGATTCTCCTACCGTATAGTGTATATGTATTGCGACAGGTGATAGATATTTCACAACCAGCTGACACTCGTTCTCAAAATTTAGTTATCAATCCATTGCGTCATACAAATTTGAAGTATATTCAACATGTTCACAAGTATCAGTTATTACAAGAAAACTATCAGTTATTACACGAGTCGCAATAGATTAATCTGTCGCAATACATATACACTATACGGTACGACATTCAATTCTGCTGATTCGAATGGATTTGACAATACCTGTAAACATCTCTTGGTTTCTCCGAGCCACATATACTATGTATGTTCCAACACCTTAACAAACGTCTCAAGTGGATATTTTTATTCACGCAGGATAACGAGACTCCACCCAGAATTACATGCTTTAAACTGTACTGTACCGGGCAAAGGCTGATAAATCTGGGTATATCAACGATCTATCTCGGCCGAATGCATCATAATCGACCGTGCACACGGCTAATTCTGTTGTTACGATCTCCATATTAATTTTTGGATTTGAGGTCGACTATGTCAAATCAATTACATAAGCACAACACACCTAGACACGACACAGAATATATAATTGAGTTCAGCCAGCAAATATTAATTGCGTATTCTTTGACCAGGTCCATTCAGAATATACATCATTCAATTTAAATAAATACCTCTGGTCCAGAATATATAGTTTCCCCCACCTCTGCCCTGGTAGTACAGTGGATCACAAAAGTCTGCATACCCCCGTGTTCAACGATGTCATTGAAGGCTATTTTGTGATGTATTGCTCGGTTTGCAGTGTGAAAGGATGTATTCGAAGGACAATTGCTTCCTGGATCGACACATTACTGTAGACCATGCATGTGACAACTAGTTGAAGACATGCGTCACGAAAAAGAATTTCGATTGAATCAAAAGTCTGCCTACCCATTACCAAACTAGTAAGAAATGACGACTTTTGAGCTTTCTAGTACTTCGTAGACCCTCCCTTGTTGGCAATGACCATGCTCAACCTCTTTGGCATGGTATCAATGATCTTGCAGATGTATTCCAAAGGAATATTGTCCCAAATATCAAAAAGACGAGCTTTGAGCCCCTCGACCGACGTCGGAGGTGCTTGGCGCACCCTACGCTTCATGTACTCCCACACATGCTCAATAGGATTGAGGTCTGGACTTTGGGGGGGGGGTGGTTCAACAAATACAAACCGTTGTCGTCGAAAAACTTGGCGACAATCTTCGTCTTGTGAATTGGCGCGTTGTCTTGAAGAAACTCAAAGTCCAGAGGGAGGCCGAGTTTGGCGAAATTTTCGCCTATGCTCTCCTCCACCATGGCAAGATAGTCCGTGGACTTCATTTTGCCTTCACACACCACCAGTGTGCCGACACCATTGTACCCAATGGCCCCCCACAACATGACTGTCTGGCGACCACTCTTGAACGTCGGAGCCAGGCATTCTTCCTTAATATCTTCTCCGACCTTGCGCCACACATAGATGCGCCCCGACGAACCCGAGAGGTTGAATGGACTTTCGTCCGTCCAAAGAACCTTGTGCCAGTCTTCAGGCAAGCGATTTTGGTACTTTTTGGCATAGGCCAAACGCTTCCCTTTGTTGGCCTTCGAAATGAATGGCTTGCGTCTTGCTGCTCGACCATTCAGTCCCTCGGCTTTGATCCGACGGCGAATCGTCTGGGTTGAGATGTCTTTGTCGTGAAAGACAGCAAGACTCTCTTGCAGAGTTTCGGCGCTGAGGCGCCGGTTTTTCTTGATTTCGCGGGTGATGAGCCGGTCTTCGCTCTCCGTCGTCACACGGGGTCTTCCAGAGCGAGGTTTTGGCGCAGATACACCGTTCTTGAACTTCCGTACGATTGTTTGGACCGTTCCCTTGGGGAGACGGAGCAGAGAGCCGATTGTCTTGTAGCCCTTGCCATCCTGGTGGTGTGAAATCACCAGATTTCGAATCGCCTGCGATATTTCGCTGCCAGGAGGTGTTTCGGTAGGATTGGCCTGCATGCTTGGTGCTTTAAGCGTCTTAGCGTGCTCGTGCGAGGTGAGAAGGAAAAGTGAGCTGTGCACGTGATGCATTGAATATTTATTGGGGGTCTAGCGCCTCCAATCGTTTAGGGTATGCAGACTTTTGTACCGTCAACATCTTGACAGACGGCATGACATCCCACTTTTCTCAAGGATGCTAAGACCAATCAAACGGAAGAAATGGTGTTTCAGGTTGTCTACGTCAATGGCCATCTGTACGACGCATTCATGTGATTGGCAGATGCATAATGATCCCACAATCACTCATACATGAGTGCAGGTGCATGGGGTATGCAGACTTTTGTGATCCACTGTACAATACTATAATACTAGTAGTATTCTGTCAAATTGCAGTGTAATCTTATAGATTTGGCCCGAATTTCCGGATCCCGACCAATCGAATCTCGGCGACCAAACCGATCACGAATCTCTCTCATTGGTCAATCTGAAACTACTCTTCTCTGATTGGCTACATGTTTCTTTCATTTTCTTGGTGCTGTCTGCATAATGGGGAAACCCAATTTCATCCAAAATATCGCGGCGAGATTTGAGATCAGTTTTACAACTCGCGCAGAATTGGGAACTATGTAGAGAATTTATAATATGTACTATTAATAGTATATTTCAACGAGTTATGTCTGTACTTGCTCTAACTATACATGGATTGTTTGTTTATTTGCAATGTACCACGCACGGTGCTTGGCAATTTCTCGCTCCGCCACCTCCATAAACATCTGGGGGTACCGCGCTTCCTTCAAGTGGTCGGGAGTTCCATCCAAGTCGATACCCCACGACTTGGCGTCTTCCTCCAGAGACAACAACCCATCTTTCGCAGTAAACAACTGCGACAGAAGCAGTACATTTCGAGCTACGATGCCTCCCCCTCCCGGCAACCGACGAACCATTTCCCTACAACTTAGTCAGCCATCGATTTGAAAACACATGAACGTTAGGTACCACGACATGCGGTTCCTCTGGGGCGTGCCGCCATCGCACATTTCGTCGCTTTGGATTTGCTGAATCACAAACGTACACTCGTCCTGTACATGGAACTCTCCCACAAGGACATTCGAGTACTCGTTATTGGGAGTAACCACGGCATATTGCCTCGTGTGGCCTTCGACTTCGTTGACGATCTAATCCACAAATATATATATATATATATATATATATGATTGACCTTCGACGCCCGATTATATAGATACTGCAGTGGGGTAGTGGATACGTTTGGACACATTTCAAAGGACATCATAGAAATCAGCAGGCAATCGGTCGACCAATCAAAACCCATATCAGAAATCAAGTAGCCAATCAAAGTATCCACTCTTCGACCAATACACTGGACGATTTTACATCGAATAGAAGGCAATACAAAATCGATCGATAGATTTGGCGAATCAGCACAAAAGTCGAAATTTTGGGGAAAACGACAATATCAAAATCAACCAATCAATCGACAGCGTTGGTGAATCATACTACTACCAGTATAACATTAACTAGTAGTAGTATGTACTAACCAAAGGAATCGTCGGGTCAAAGTAAATGACAGCGCACTGCAGGGGTAGTAGTGTCTGGTTGTAGTAGTCGACAAATGTTTCCAGTGACCAGGTCGAGACGGCTTGGCGAATGTACTCCAGCGTATACCCATTCTCGCTGAACGTCATCTGCACATGGAATATGTATTCGGGCGCCGTCGTGTCCAGCGAAGGATACCCATACTGCTGGAAGACGCGGTCACGATTGTGGTACATTTGCCTCGTGATCCATTGCTTGCCTAGGGAGCGCGACTCGGGACTAGCTAAGAGGGAGACGTTCCGCCAAGTCGAGCACATGGCGTTCGGAGCTCGCTTCCATGTACATATCAGGGAAGAGCATGAGTTGGGAGGATCTGTACCTGCAACGACACTTGGGCCAGGACCCACTGGTACATTTCGAGGAGGTGCTTCTTGTTCTGTATCTGGTCCTTCGCTAGAGCTTTGTGTTGAGACTCGGCCAGCCGTCGGTCGCACAACAATGCTTCCGCCACGTCCTTCCACGACAGCATGCGATTGACCTTGCTCGATGCGTTACGGGCGATGGTGGTCGCTTTCGTCAGCTCCAACTGGTGAATGACTTGTTTGAGCTTGTTGACTTCGTTCTTCTTCATCTTGCGGTACTGCACTTGTCGAGCGCACTTCTCTGCACGGGTGAAACCCTCGGCCCACTCAGCCAGCGCCGCCGTTGTGTCATTCTCGTCCTCGCTTGGTGCTGGCATCCCATACGCACAGGTGATTGTATTCCAAGCATAATAGTATATATTAATAAAATAATATACAACGTACTACTACGAGTAGTACTCTGATTAATTGTAAGTTATATTATTAAAATAATTTTAGGTGTCAAGTTGGCCAAAATACTTGAACTATTTTAATAGTTCAAGGAATCCATATTAAAACATTGTTAACATTGAAATATCAATAACACAAATAAGAGCAGCATCCATCTCCAACGGTATTGTAATACGAATTGTGATCAATAACTTACCATATGTTTCAACGGCCTATGATCTGTGCATGTCAACTCTTTGATGATGGCCAGAGGAATTGGATTGATTGCATGAAGTCCGAACAATTATAATATTTATCCATCTGATTTACAACCTTATAGCCAATCAAATCATATCATGCCAATATTTCAACCAATCAAAAGAATTCTTACATATCTCGATTCATTCTGTTTTTCCACGATGGCAGATTGTCGCGACGTGCTGTACCGTTCACTGGAAGCGTCCATTGAACGATGCGGCGGTCGGCTGGACGAAGTCAAGGTCCTGGAGACAGCGTAAGTCCTCATACCCCCTAGGAGGACCCTCACTACCGGTATGTATGTCGTCCAGACGGCACTTTGACAGCGACAGACAACCCAAGGCCTACGACGACACCACCAACCCTGGTGAGAACGCTGTTCGACTTGTCTGTTGTCCCCACTCTGCGGTACATCGACATACACTTCATGCTTCGTGTAATAAATCATAAGGCAGGAAGCGGCTCGGACATGCTTCGCCGCTGCACAGGACATCATGTCATGTGTTCCTCCCGAGGCGATGATTCATGTCAACACGGAACAGTCCATGCATGTTACACTGTTCCACACTTCCCATCCACATGACCGACGACCGTTTTCTCCTGCGATCCGCACGCAAGGTCCGTCTACTTCGTCGCCCCCTTCCCTCCATGCGACCTTCCAACATGCATGATCTAGAGCTGACAACGTTGCGAGACATGGCGGCGGCGTTTCCGTCGTTCACCCTGTCGTTTCATAGCATCATCGTGGCTTCGTCTGGCTCAATCATCATGCTCTTCGATGATCCCCACGACACTGTGCATCGATTGCGGTAGCGTCCACCACCCTCTCCTCGGAAAGTGATGGAACATGTAGACATGAAGCGCACGCAACCTTCCCCAGCCTGCCTGCATCACAGACGACGACGATTGTCCACACGACATTAGCTAGACTGATGTCTCCATCGATCTCTGCCGATTCCCTCGTCACTGTGCAAGACAAATGCCGAGTGGTGACGGCACGACTGCGACGCGAAGCATTCACAGTCCTGCTCTCGTCCCTGTGGTACGTTGAAGAGACCCATTACTTCTCCGCGGGGAGTGGACCTCGTACGTCGATCCCGCTTCCTCCGCCAGTTCTCCATGTGCCAGAAGCATAGCGACGGAGATGCGGGGATGGTCGACAGCATTCCTCACTCATCACTCATGGAAAGCCTCATTCCACGTTTCAAATAAGCCGCGGGTTGTCATATGTTGCCTGTCTTGAGTATATTATTAAGCAGACAATCAAATCCAATACAAATTCCAAGTTTATAATGTAAAATATAAAAACACGCTACTATCATACCCAACTGCAACGGCGCATTTTTGAATTTGAGCTCCCATGAGTACTCCGATCGCCGACCTTCCCGTGATTGACTTGACCAAGTTCATCGGCGCCGCGGACTTGACGGCCGCCGACGTCGTCGACGAATGCAACAAGGTGGCGGAATGCCTCCACAAGTATGGCGTGCTCGTTGTCCGTGACCCGGTACATAGGAAGTCCCACCTCTGACTTCCCGGATGAGGACATGATCCCATTTCCTCCCATGTAGCGCGCGACGGAAGCCGACAACAACCTGTTCTTGGATTTGATGGAGCGATACTTTGAGCACACTGACTTTATCGAAGACGCGCGGCCCGAGTACAGCTTCCAAGTAGGCGTGACCCCCGAACAGCAAGAAAAGGCGCGCAACCATTGCACTCGCGCAGAAGGGTTGGCAAAAGAACACCAGCCAGTGACGCTGTGTCCGCCAGAATTGGACAAGAAGAGTCGCTTCTTCTGGCGTGCGGGTCCTCGTCCTGAGGTATGATCGATTTTATCTATCTGAAGGAAGCTAGCTTATCCACATGGCTTGTGTGATGTAGAACTCGCAATTTACCGAACTCAATGCCGAACCTGTGGTGCCCAAGGCGTTTCCGGAGTGGGAAGATGTGATGAACATGTGGGGCAACAAGATGCTCGCGGCCATCCACGAAATCGTCCAGATGGCGGCGCTGGGATTGGGTCTTGAGAAGGATGCGTTTTCGAGTCTCATGACTGTCGCGCCGCATCTGCTGGCGCCCACGGGCAGCAACTTTAGCAAGTACAACACGCTCAACGACGTCTTGGCTGGCTACCACTACGGTACATTCCTCACTCATGTTCCATTACGTATTGGGTATCATTCTTAATCACTGGGGTTCTTGTAGATCTGAATTTGCTGACTATCCATGGCAAGTCACGGTTCCCAGGTCTGTACATTTGGCTGCGCAACGGTGAAAAGGCCCTCGTTCGCGTTCCCGACGGGTGTCTCTTGGTGCAAGTACGTTCAATTCCATATTTTTGTCTACCAACTTGACTCTGAATCACCCGTTCATCCCACGACGATTCTACGTACCATTAGGCTGGGAAACAGATCGAATACCTCACGGGGGGGTACTTGGAGGCCGGATTCCACGAAGTGGTCGTGTCCAACGAGACGCTGTCCGTGATCGAAGCGCGGAGATTGGCCAATCAGAGTCTCTGGCGCGTATCGTCGACGCTGTTTTCCCACATCAATTCGGACGATACGCTGCAGCCCGTCGGTCGTTTTGCCACGTCAGACCGATTGGCCAAGTACCCGCCCATTCTCACAGGCCACCAAGTGCGTCAAGAGCTGGCGCATATTGAACTCGGCACGGGGTTCACCTTGCATCGGGACTAGTAGGTGAGGGGGGGGCACTGTTACTGTAACAGTTAGATCTCTACCCTGGTGTTGATTGATATATAGACATACTACGTAGTATAAGACAGACACGACACAAAACCGACAAAAGTTGGTCCCGCCGTGATTGGATGACCGACAAATGATTGAATTCCGATTGGTCAGGATTTTTTCGACGATCCGATTGGACGAGGCGATTGTCGTAGCGTACAGCTTGGAACATTTGTAGGACGAGTGGCTGTTGATTGCATTTGTTGATATTGTCGAAACTGGAGACGTCAGCAGAAGTCCAAATTTGGGTGAAATGCTCAATAGAAATGTCGAATTGAAAGCAATTGCGACGACTTGATTGGCTTATGGATTTCGTCCGTTACGAAATGGACCAATCAAAACACACAATACTATGGACAGTTCACATTCGTGAGAAAGGCATCCGAGGATGATCGTACAAACGTTGTCGACCAATCCCATGATTCTCATTCAGGACTAACCAGGTCCAACTGACTTGAAGAAAGGTGTACGGGAGTCTGCGATATTGGTATTATTGACGCTGTGTGTCGTTGGGGTGCATTGTACTGCAGTACTTACTCTTAGTATGAAGTCCTATATAGACCAATCGAAATACACTCTCATAAGGACAGTTGAACCTCGTGATAAATTCACCGAGGTTTATCCTATCGTTGTCATCATAACGTTATGCAAAGCATCCACAAACGAAACTGCCAAAACAACTCTGCGATTGTGTCGGATCCTGCTCAGATGGTCTGTTGAAAGTTGCATCAGTCTCAATTTCCTCCGTCGGAACCCATCATCACTCCAGAGGCTCTATGATCGGATACTACTGTAGTACTGTAGTTCCCACTTGAAATCAAAGGGTAATACAAGATTAATTTACCAAGGAGCAATAGCCACCACTGCCACCATCTACCGTTGGTCTCATCTGCCACCCTCGCATCCTCGCTCGTCATAACACCACTCGTGCTATCGATGTAGTACCTTTGAGAGTGAGAACATGATATAGTAGATCGTCATTCTGTACGTTGGTAGTATGGTGCACGGTGTAACGTTGCACGAAAGCGCTGGAAGAATGGTTCCCTCCTTTCCTTGTTCACATGGATGAACCTGGAAAAACAAATCGTCGTAAAAGGCAACCGTAAAATCCATCAACCCCGTAGCCGCCGTGGACTTATCGTTACTGCCCTACATTTCGTTCTTTGCTGGCATATGCAGCCACTTTTACACAATACCGTCACGTGCTCTCATGGGTACCTCGTGCGTTGTCCACGTAGTTATGGTCGCAGGTTTGCTTGCATTGGTTGTTGATGGTGTGGATGTCAGCGTGGTCGGACTGCCTGGCGTCTTCGCAGCCCCGAACGGCCGTACCTGTGGTGGCAGCGACGCTTCTCGACTTGGCGTTTGCCCCGGCCCTCAGCTTCGTCTCGTGTTTGGGTCGTGTTGCGAAGTCGTGCCGAGCCGCCTACCCGTCATCGTGCTCGGGTGCGTCCCTCGACGGTCTGCGACACCTTTGTGTGAAAAGAAAAACCCTCAGATCACCACCGCATCCACGATGCCGTCGTCAGCGACACCAAAAACGACAACACCAATGCCCATAGCACCGAGGACCATCTCCCCAACTCTCCAAGTGCTAACCACAGAGTTACCACCGCCTTCTCGATCAGCAACGTTTCGTCCTCCTCGGACATCAGCTTTGGTTCGCACGGGCGTCGTTCCATCAACGGCAGTTCCACCATCCGCGACCTCGAAACAATTCTCTCCTTGGGTGGTGGTGGTCGGGTGTGTTTTGGCAGTCCTAGTGGTTGTGCTTTGTTCATTGGGAATGCAATCGTGTTGTCGCTCTCGTCGACAAGGCAAGGGTCGATTCTCGACCAACTCACGGTTTCTATCGACTCGAACCCCCACGAACGAAGTACCGTGGGTCGATGTCCCCGACTTGCGGTCTAGTGACACCAGCAACACGTCGTCAATTGCCATGATGCCACCCCCCACCCCCCCTGATGGCGCTCCTCGTATGTGGGACAAACTGCCCTCTTGCTCCGTGTGCGGGATTGAGGAGTCGACCTTTGTCATGTTGTATCGAGGGGGTGGTGGTGGTACCGACCTGAACTGCTTCCAGTGCTCCAAGCAATGGTTGTAGTGTGTAGGGGGATTGTGTATTGGTCGAATATATTTCACAACGTTGGTACTGTCGTTGCTGACGTAGTTGCAGACGAACAACCGCGCAGTGACGTGGCACGCCGCAGGGTCGTTTGGAATTGAAACTGCCGTCGAAGGCTGGGGCTGGTCGATCGTTGGAGACCCCTTGACACGATGTAGTTACATGTCGGACTGCAGCATCAGCAAAACTTCAGTGGACTTGGAGGGTGTGCGAAAGGACATGTACTGAACGTGGTGGTTGGTACCAGCAGGTGAATACCATTGGACGAGTATTGCTGGCACTTGGGTAACCACGTTTTCAACTGTACTCCAACGTATGCTGCGCGAGTGTCTACTGCGTGAGTTCTCTGAAAACAGCGGTGACGGCGTCGCATACATCGACGGTGGTCGCTTCGTTGGCCTAATATCGCAAGCATAGCTAGCTAGTACTTGTCATTTCAATGCTGCCGCCCTACTACCAACAGGATATGTGTGTGGAATTCTTGACATAATAATAATGTTGCAAACGATCACTGTCAGTTTTATATTCTGTCGTTTTTATATGTGACTTTGTATTCACTCAGCACATTCATATATCTCAAATGTCGTTTCAATCCAAGTTCAGAGAATTTCACATATTTCAAGTGTCTACTGTATACTACTGTATTGCACGTCCGTGGTTCTGCCACGTTATTTCCCAATTAAGTACGAATCGAACTTGTTTGAAAAGCGTACTTTTAAGAGTACTATTGCTGAATCTGATTCGCTATTAATATGTTATTTCAACCAATCATCCACATCACTCAAACGTGAAAGGGAAAAAGCAGCTTCACAGCACCTCCAGGTGTGCTTTGCACAGGGGTAAGGATGCAGTCGGGGTATAGCGATATGCAGATGTGTTGGCTTGCGATGGGTGTGTCTTGTGGAGTGAAGCAGCAGTTATGTGGAAGCTCACTGATGGGTTCTTGCGCCCAGCTTATAAAACCTCCCTATACCTGTGAAATATGCATTGACAGAGGTTTACGTCGAGCCGAACTTTTGCATTCACAATTCAAAGCGCTCAAGATGGCCGAAGCTGCCAAAGCCGAGTGCCTTAGCCGATTCCCCAATGCCTTGAAGAGATCTCCTGCTTCCTACTTCAAGCCGAAGAGCGGCCGTCAGCGTGATGTCGACACCGTTTATGGCCAGTCGTGTCCATTTTACCATGGCTTTGCAGGTCGACTGACGAGGAGCGGCTTCATCTACAACGACGACGAGTTTCAAATGCCATTCGACGTGTCTAGTCAGCAGGTGGTGGACGACGATAGTGCGTTAGAACATGCCGCAGAAGAACACGTCCGCGATTGGCGCCAGCTGCAAGACGCGTTGGAGATGGTGGCCCGCCTTGAACCCATTTGCGCTACCGGACAGGAAGCAATGGCATGGGCGCGGTGGACTGTGATCCCCGTGCTTCTTTATGCCGATCGTCTGATCAACGAAACAACGTGGGCTGCGTATGAGTTCAACGCGTTGTTGGCCCCAAAAAACCCACATGACAACGGCGACGTTAAACCACGCGTCAAGGATTGCGTCGGCATGACGTACACCACAGGAGAGCACTGGGACTACATCTACAAGGGACACGATGGGGTGTGTGTATGTGAGACTTGCGAGGGAGGAGGAGGTGGCAAAGAAGAAGAGTGCAAAGTGCTGTGGACGCCACTGATGCAAGCATTCTCCGACTTGGGCGTACAAGACGTGCACTGGGTGTCGCAGTGGACTGACCATCCTGGATTTGTTGGCGGACTTGTTCCTGGTGGCGGGTATCTCTGCGGTGTATTCGTTGCTTTCGATGGATACTATTGGACCGATCCTGCCTAATGCAAACACTTTACACGTGAATATGCCTTGGCTGACTGCAGTTTCAAGTATCGTACCTACTTGATATCAGGTTATACACTATATAGCCGCCAAGACAGGGTCAAACGTAAGCTAACGTTAGCATGAATATGAACTTTAGTCACGGTTGAACGCACTGGCATCCCACAGCAACGCAGGCACCAGTACACACGTGTTGGAATACCATTGAACCGCAACCCAACGACACCTTCAACATACCTATATCCGTTGTCATTGGTTGGGTCCCGTGAGTATTCTTGCATTTGATTGGCGGACACAACCATAACCGTACCACGCACAATATCTAACCAAACTCTATATAACTCCCCAGGAACGACAGGCACACATTAATACGGTACTTTGCGGATTCGAAATGAACACATTGCTAAAACAAAATCTGCGATACAGGCAGGCTGGGGAAGGTTGCGTGCGCTTCATGCCTACATGTTCCATCACTTTCCGAGGTAGCAGTGGCGACGCTACCGCAATCGATGCACAGTGTCGTGGGGATCGTCCAAGAGCATGATGATCGACCCATACGACGCCACGATGATGCTGTGAAACGTGAAACGACAGGGTGAACGACGGCATCGCCGCCGCCATGGCTGGCGGCCTCGTCAGCTCTAGGTCATGCATGTTGGAAGGTCGCATGGAGGGAAGGGGGCGACGAAGTAGACGGACCTTGCGTGCCGTCAAGACATACACATCGTTGTGTGGACGTCCGAGGGAGCACGAGGACTTACGCTGTCTCCAGGACTTTCCCTTTGTCCCGCCTCCCGTCGCATCGTTCACAGTCAATGATGGATGCTCGAATAATGGCAATCTGCGATCGGAATCCATATGATTGGACGAAACGAATGCATAATGCAATTTGATTGGCTACTGTCAATTGGAAATCAGAATGTCAATGAAGAATTCATGCAAAGTTAAAAGCCATTCATCATACTGTTACAGTGTACTTGCCAGTCAGAGACTTGCTTGAGGGCGAATCTAAGTTGGAGGTAGAAATGTATGACTTTGCATCGCAGTTGCTTTACCTATAGGCCAATCCTGTGGCCATTGAAATGCAACCTAAACGAGAGGATATGATTGGCTTATTTATGAAACGGACCGATGAATGGGCCAATCAAACGAGTTTATTGCAGCACCTGTGCTTCCAACACGTACATTATACTACTACGTACAGTACACGTAGTATACTAGAGTAGAGTATCTGTATGTATATTGTGTCGTGACTTGGAATGAAACATATGAGGATGTGATATCAGCCGATAGTAACTCTAGGAAGGTAGCGATGATTGGTGAGTAGCGAAAACCGCCAGTTTTCTCGATTTTCACTAGTCTTTCCGCAACAAGCTATAAGTGCATTTCGAATCAATAGCTACTTGACAAGTAAGAGGCCGTACAACCACGTTGCCATTTCCACGCCTACGCTTTGGTGGTATACTGTATTGTCACTCCATTGGGTTTTACAATACTGAAGTAGTACGAAATACAACGCAGTAGTTGTAGTTTTTAACAGATATGCGCTTGAACATGATTGGGCAAAATTCGAATACATGGAAAACACCCATATTAAATCGACGAATGCGGTACGCAGGCCGCGCTGGCGGAGTGGGCCGAAGGTAACAGTCATGCCGCCAAGTGTGCACAACAAGTCACGTGTCGACGGGTGACGAAGGCCGAGTGCGCTTTACTCGAGCAAAAACGATCCAAGAGCTGAAGTAGGTAAAGAAAGTATCATGCGTTGATGTTGGTATGATGTATGATGCACGTCATCTAAAAACTTCCAACTGGCCAAATCGAAGAGTGGAGGTTTCATTGTTTAACGTACAATTAATGTAGTTAAACCCAAAATCAAATACGTTAAATACTGATTTCATGCGTTTTATCACTCCCAGGGTGAGGTTAAAGGTCCCAACTGCCTCCGTATATTATATTCGGATAAGAGCCACATACAAAATCAAGATTCATCTCAGCGGCCATGAGCCGATGTGAAATACCACTACTTAGGTTAAATATTTATTCTGGACCAATTCATCACCAAATTTGAATCTGAGACGTAGAATTTCTTCACCACATTGAGATCTGACGATTCTACGTCTCAATTTGCTGAAATTTTGAGTAATGAATACGAAATAGAAGTTAGAAAAAATTGTGAAAAGTTGGTAGTTTATAGGTGACGTGCATCATAGTGTCAATCAGAAAGAAAATTACTTCGGTATTTACAAACTCGATGAAAATGATACATTTAACCTATTTAGACGTTATGTCTCAATAGGTTTAATGTTCTAACAGTAAGTATCATTTTCATACATTCCTTGCCAATTCTCAAAGCGAACTTGAACTTGATTTTGCGCACGTATGTTTGTCTTTTGATGAGGATTGCACTAGGATTCGTAACAATGTTCACGTTAGAGTCGAAATGAAATCAATGAAATAACATAAAATGTTGCGGTTGTGGGTCGACTCACTGTTAAGCAAGGCAACGACAGTGATTGACATATCCGTATGACTAGTAGCCCCGAGTACGCTTTCAGTCGAATAAAGCTCCTCGATAAATCTGTAAAACTCCCAATTAGTGCGCTTAACTACTGTACTGTAACGTCAGACTTCGTATACGTATACAGTAGTAGTACCAGAAGGCAGCAAGTTAATGAAATCTGTGCTTCAAGTGCAATGCCGTTGGTCACAGAGTGCACGATATTCACAAATGATTGGTTAGGTTTCGCATTTTGCTTGGATTTAAGCCAATTAAATAGCTTAAACTTGTCGGCTCCTATTGGTCAAGATCAAGATTTCGACATTTCTCGCACAGTTGAATTGGCTTGGTCATGGTCGTGTCGAACGTGATGAACTTCTGCCGCCGCGTGTTCTTCGGGGTGGCCCCATCGCAGAACGAAGACGTCATCGTGGAGGGCTCTGCCATCTTCCTTGAGGACGGCGAAGACAATGACGACGGCAATCACATCCCGCCATGCGCCAGTCCCAACAACCATGACAGCGACACGGACGACGACGACGATACATCTCCTTCCCCACATCCCCACCGCCTGCCTCCCGCCAAGCGCGTTAAACGGCAAATCAAGGATGATGTTGTTTCGTCATCTCCGCCACAGCATGTTCCCAACGTATACACACGGGTGCTTCTTTCGACGGAACTACTCCCTGTAGTGGCGAAATTTCAACCAGGCGCGTATGTAGATATCCTGCCATTCTTAAAAGTACGCTTTTGCCAGTGCAAGACCCGCCGCGGGCTCGATCGATGGGTCGAATACCTCGAACAACTCGACACCATCTTCCCTGCGTGGTATGCAATCCATGGACTCTCTCGCATCCGCCATCTCCACCGGTGCGTGCCGAAAGGCCCCACGCGCGCCGTGATCCACGCCGCGTCGGTCGGCAACGTGACTGCCATGCGTCGCCTGCGTCGCATGTACCGCTTCAAGCTCGTGCTCGACGACTGCATCATAGCTGCCGTGATCAACGGCCAGTTCAACGTCCTCCAGTACCTGCATGCCGACGAGTCTGTGAACTCGTTTCCCAAGCATTGCATGCAATACGCGGCGGCATGTGGACATTTGGGCATTGTGCAATTCCTAGACGCGTATCGCCCAGAAGCATGCGGCGGCCCGGCCATGAACGCGGCGGCCGAGTTTGGACAACTGCGCGTGCTCAAGTGGCTGCATTACCACCGACGAGAAGGATGCAACACTTGGGCCATGGACGCCGCCGCCAAGTACGGACACCTTGCCGTGGTGCAATGGCTCCATGAGAATAGGGACGAAGGATGCACGGTGCTGGCACTGGAAGAAGCGGCAGAGCGCGGTCACTTTGAAGTGGTGACGTTCCTGCGTGAAGTCGTCCGACTTCCGTGGTCGCGGCGCGCGCTCAAGTGCATGTTGCGATGGGGTGGACCCCTCGAAGTGCTTCAGGACGCGCACACAGCGGCGCTCGACATGCTTTAATGCTCATCTCTGTTCGCTTCAATAGAGCACGTGCTGGACACTATTTTGATTGGCTACATGTGCGTATATCCGTTTCACATTCTAGCCAATCAGTATCCTTCCGTCCACATCAATGCACGGAATAATGTCACCGTTTCCAAATGTCCACGTCGTCGAGCCAGCACATTATCACAGGAGCACTTTTCAAGAAGATCTTGGTGCAATTCAAATAATAACGCTTTGGTCTACAAATACCAAGTTAGATTATAATATTGTAAAATAATCGCGCCAACACCTTGCCCCTCGCCAGTATATCCGGAAAGGGCACAAGTATCCGGACATGCCCACTTTCCCGCACGCCAACTCAACATCATGGACCCATCATATACCACTTACCAGCAGCAGGTGATGATGCAAGAAGAGCAAAGGAAGCAACATCGCCAGCAGCAGCCGTTGAATTCGATGAGCAACATGTATATGCAGCAGCAGCCGATGCATCGTTCCCAGCAGCAACAACACGTGGCATACCCGATGCAACAGCAACCTATGATGCTGTACCCAAACGATGTGGCGCCGTTGGGATCGTATGACGTCGCACCGGTGGCGTCGCACCTCGGGATGTCCGCCCCTCCGGTGTCCGCCGAGTATGGGTACTATGACTCCCAGACCCAAACCCCATCGCAACGAAGCACCAATATCCCGTACGACGACTCGGCGGCTCCAGCAGTCAGTTCCGTCCAACAACAACAGCAACAAGGCGGGAAACGTCACGCCCCGCGCGCCGCGTTCCCCGACTACAAGACTCCGCCGCAGTTCCTCTATGTCAAGGACAAGACGACCGGTGCATCGTCGTCTGTCGCGAGCACGGAGACCCAGATGCGCAACTTGCGCGTGGCCGAGGACGATCCGTCGATCAAAGCGGAACATCCCCCGTCGTCGTCCCCATCGCGTCAACCCCCAGTCGAGCTCGACATGAACATCCTGTCCAAGCTCCTGGGCACCGACCCTTCCCTGATCACCCGCGACCAAGTGCGCAACATCCTGTCCAACCCAGACCTGCTCAATATCTACAAGAAGCTGCTTGAAGAAGACCAGCGAAAGAAAAAGCGACTGGCGCGTAATAGAGACCTAGCTGGCCAGCGACGGAAACGCAGCAAGGAGCTGGTCGAGACCTACGAAGCCGAAGTCAACCAGCTCGAGAACATCCTTGCCAAGTCGTTAGCGCATGAGTTTGGTCAAGGAGATATTCAAACGCTCTTGGAAGCTCTGGGAGGTAGGATGTATTCTATTGACCATACCGATATTTGTGATGTATATATATATACATATATATATATGTATATATATATTATCGATTCGAAATTGAAGTGGAGTGCTCAATCGAATGAGCAGAATCACCAAATAAAAATCGGCCGACAATCGATATATTCGACCAATCAAAACCCACAACATGAATCAAGTAGCCAACCAAATTATTCACTCTTCGACCAATGCAACGTATCGAATTAGTATGTGACTTCAATTAGTGTGAAACACTGGACCATTTTTACATATAAAAGAAGTGAGGGCAAAGAATCGATCGATAGATTTGGCGATTGAGCACAAAAGTTCCAAATTTTGGGTAGAAGGACAATATATATATATATATATATGTTGTGTATTGGTTTCTGTGGTGCGATATACTGTAGTATATTTATATATATGTGATATAGATGTATTTGTTCATTAGGCGAACACAAACAAAGCATTACGTTGACCAAAGATGCCAAACATCAACAAACGGCATCGCTCCTCGCCCAACTCCTTCGTCATGCGCTCGTGGTATATATATATATATATATATATATGCATCCGTCGAAGCTTCTATATATATATTTAAATATATATATTCGATGCATTTGTATATATGTAATGTATTTATCGCTCTCTGTCTGGTTCATATTATATTAAATCGATGTGTTTGCACAACTAGTAGTGACGATCGTGATGCTGCTGGTGTGGCTTTTGTGTATGTGAATCATCCACCTATTTTAAAATTCCTAAACAATTCAAACTACCAACAATGGTTCGATTATTCATGTCTTTCCGTTCTATATATATATATATATATATATATATATTGCACCTATCCTGCTGACTATTGGGGGTTTTGATATTAATAGTTCCAAGACGCGAACGACGACAGCTGGATGCTGGCGTTGGCTGCCTGCGATGACCCAGAGTTTCTATCTCTCAAACTAGAAGTGGGGCTCACAGACGCGCAGTGCCGGCAGCTGGCGCGCCTTGAGCCAGCCATCCACGCCGAAGCCACCAAGGTGGCGCTAGTTGAGAAGGTCGTCGCTGCCTTGCACGCCCAAGAATGGCTCCACTTTCCAAACTCCGAGGTCCATTCAAAGTGATCGATCTTATCGTACAAGTGTCAAGAGTGTGTGTCCTATGATGGGAATGATTGTGGTGGTGACGACTGTAGAACTTGGTGGATCTGTTTCGGGGGCCGCTGAACGACGCGCAGCTGCAAAAGTTTGTCCAGTGGACACGAGTAAACCACCGCGTGATTCATGTGCTGCAGGTCCGTCCATCTAATATTGTCTTTTTACCCACCACTACATGTACACACGAATACATTGGTCAAAGCGTGGATACTTTGTGATTGGGTACTGGATTCGTGTTCTGATTTTTGATTGGTCGTATATCGATTCTATTTGGTGATTTCCTGGTCGATTTTGAGCACCCCACAATCACTCTTCCAATGTCGAATCGACTGTACAATCTAATAAACCCGAAATCTGTAAATCTATAAATCAATGGAGTTTTTTCGAGTTGCCTTGATAATTGTGTGAGCCAATCATATTGTGCGTCCTGTTTTCTTTATTCTTTTTAGCCAATCATATTTTTGATTTGGCCTTTATTCTTTTTAGCCAATCATACGTTTGGTTTGGCCTTTATTCTTTTTAGCCAATCATACTGCTTTTTGCTCGACTTTTGGTTTGGCCATGTCAAGCATCACCGACGTGATGACGACTGACAGTGTGGTGGGACGTACAGGTGGCGAGGGAAGGGGCCGACGCCGCCGACAAGGACGACGACGCGCATCTTGTGTTTGACTTTCCCGCAGATATGTAATCATATAGCATGGTGGAACTACAGTAACCTAGGACGGCATGTGTGAACCAACATCACTGTCGTCATTGCGTTCTGGCGTTGCAATAGATGAGAAGGTTTCTACTACGTCAGTTTGAGGAAGGACAGATTGAGACTTGAAGAGGAATGCTTAAGAGGCTTCCGTGTATCCAGACGATCAAAAATCGTGATGGAATCCCGAGGGGATGGCGCCATGTTGCTTGATGAGGCTCGAGATGGCGCGGAAGTCGGGGTGCTTGGAGTCCCGCACCAGTTGAAACACGATGCTCTCGACGCTCGTCAAGTACACCCCCGACTGCTGGAGGCGCTACAGAACACAACAGAGGCATCATCGTCCCCATCATAAACGAAGAAGGATCGTACGGTCAAGGCCGTGGACCGAAGGAGTGACGTGCTGCTGCTGACCGCGTCGACCGGCACGTGGACGTCGTATCCTTGTTCGAGGAGGTCCAGACATGTCTGCAGCACACACACATGCGCTTCGATGCCGCATAGAATGATCGACGTCGGCTTGGTGGCGTCCAATTCGGCGCGAACATCGTCGGTGAGCATGGAGAAGCGCGTCTTGTCGAAGGTTTTGACGTCCGGGCCAAACTCAAGTTCCGGCACCGTCGGGCCAAACCGAGCCGCGTACTGAGTCGTGACAACCGTGGGGATCTGCAGCGTCTTGGCGGCTTGCACCTACACACACCATTGTCTTGAGAGCGAGAACGACGGAGGGGAAGCGGACCAGGGTGTTGGATGCATGAATGACGGAGGGCATCTCGTAGATGCGCGTGCGGAAGATCTCTTGGATGTCACACACGAGGAGGAGACTCGACGCTGGCGCCACCTTGCCCACGCGTGCTGCGACAGTCTTGGCCAACATGTTCGACTCGTCCTTTGTTCCTGAAGCAAAATGACGCTCTAGCAAACATTGCAAGATCGCAACGAAATATATTCGAGTGTCGTGGTATTTAAAATTCTAGTATTTAAAATATTGAATTCTATGTTAACATGTAATTTGTAACCTCGGATCGTGGTGGATGTATTATATATAGATGTATAATGTTTATTTAAGCGAGCAATTTTTATTATAAATTATACGGAGAAGCCCCCTACAGATATTATGAACAAGATTATTTGTTTTGCCAGGTAGGGTATCCGGAAATCATCCGGATGTCCACCTTGCTTTATGCATCGGCGGTGGTGACACGATATCAATCAACATGAGCTTGTGGAGCGTTCTCAGTGGCGGTGTGGGCGGGTACTTCTCTGTCTACATGGTCCTGGGTGTGGCGCTGATCGCAAAGGCTCTCCAAGAGTCCTGGCTAGCTGCCTTCCGACAGCACGAAGCACTCGTGGTAGGTGGAAAGACGCGGCGGTTATCCAAGTTGCGCTTCGGTTTCTGGTCGCTCATGTGGGCGCACCTCGGATCTCGGTGGATGTATTGGCTACCAGGACTTGTGCTGATATTCGTGTGGTGGTGGCGTCGACACGGGCCTTCGTTTTGGTCCGATTCGACAGACGACATTGTCGACGACTCGGACGTGCCAGCGTTGGAACCGTTCGACCCGTCCTCTCCTCTCTCGCTACACCCAGCGCATCCCCCTCCATCCAAGCAACCAGCATCTTCATCCGCAGCACCACAAACGAACCCTCGTGCCCACAAGAAGCCGCCGTCACGGCATCCACCATCTACTGACAACAACCAAGTGCGGCGAAGACAAGAGCAACGCTTCCAAGCGTTGCTGGCACACAATACACAATGCGAGCAACTCTCTCGACCGCCCAAACCCCATGGGTGGCTGGTATACGACCCGTTGCAAGGCACGTTGGTCGTCGCGGCCACAGGACAGCCGGCGCCGTGACTGAACTAATCATCCCATCTCTACAGTTCATCAACAGTCGGGAAGTACTACTCTATCGTGTAACGTTATTATAATACTACTACGCAGTACTACTCTATCGTGTAACGGTATTATAATACTACTACTACTACGCAGTACTATTAATATGTACCCGGTAGTAAGCACTACTACGTAGTATGTACTACCGAACCTTTGCACTATGCAATATATTACTAATGTAAATTTGAAGAATTTATTTAAATATTCGAGCTGTATACTAGTAATTGATTTGAGATTGAATTTTACTATTGTGCTTTCGAGTGAAATTTCGTGTTGTGGTGTGGTTTTCGTTTGAATTTAATTCGATTTCATTGGCTACTTCAGATGAGCTCAAAATTATTAGCCAATCAAAACCTTCTCAATGAAATTCAACCAATCAGATCGATTGTGGATCGGTTTGGTCGGCGCGATTCGATTGCACCCCCTCCCCAAATTTGTATCAAATCGACAATATATTCAGGAGCTTGGGTAACGAACGGCCAAATGCCCAACTTGCCGTCAAAGTGCTGGTTTCGCTGGCTGTCGTATCGAGGTCGAGCAACCGCGGCTAGAAACATTACTTGGCCGATGAATCGCTTGTTCTGTGTTCGTCGCTCGGGAGCATCTTCGCTCGACGATAGGTAAAATCCCGTGCGTCCTTGTCCATACGGAACAATTTCTCGTCAACGTGTATAGTATCGTCGAAGTCGAGGAACTCAAACGCAGATTGAGTTGGATCGCGTTGAGTTACGTTTGACAGGCAAAACTCCAGCCGAGAGCTCATGTGCGCCTGAGTGAGGGCTGGCTTGAGATTCGTGGATCGTCTGTCCAGCAGCCCTTCTTGAACGCGACGATGGAGCGTGGATTTAGACATGGATGCGTGGTGCGCGGTGCTGCGTATCGTTTGTCGAAATTGGACGTCCACACCGGCCACGGCGTCCAAAACGTCCTCGTTTCTTATCCGTGGACGGCCACAACGACCTTGTCGCTTGTTGTGGAGAGCGTGGATGGATCCATTGTTGTCGTCGTTGTTGTTGACCGATTGAGCATTCCACAGTGCCGTGATGGTAGAGCGATGGCAGCCGTACTTGGTCGCGAGGCGTGTGAACCTGCCGTGTGGTAGCTTGTTGTTTTGGATGGTGGTTCTCAAGTCGACGAGCATGGCCATCTTGGTTGCTGCAGAGATGTCTTCATGGCTTGAGCGTGTCATTTGGCAAATGTACGTGGTGTACCCACATTGGATAATTATATTCTGGAGGTTACATTTTTCTCTATATTAATGTTTTGGCTGGTCCGGGCGTGTTTGACCATACATTATTCAAGTCCGGTGAGTGGTTTAAATTCTGTGGTGAGTGACGATTTTATTTTGATAATTTCGGGCACACCATACAAAAAGGATGTAATATAAATACCATTAGGCGCACCGCCGAATTCACCGCTTCTGATTGGTAAAAAAATCGTAGCAATTGAGTAAACGATACAAATTTCGGGGGTGGGGATGCTCTAAGTAGACATACTACTGTGGCATGTCCAAGTTGAAACGCGGAGGTAATTTGGGACAGAGTAGTACTAGTAGTAGTAGTACTGTATTGTTCTTAGTACTTCCATCAGCATACAGGTAACGACGGAAATCTAACTCAATCATATTTTGTGCTTCAAAATATTATACTTGAGGTATGGTGCACGTCATCTATAAACTACCAACTTTTCACAAAAATGTCTGACTTCTATTTCATATTCATTACTCAAAATTTCAGCAAATTGAGACGTAGAATCGACAGATCTCAATGTAATGAAGAAATTCTACGTCTCAGATTCAAATTTGGTGTTGAATTGGTCCAGAAATAGATATTTAACCTAGCGGTATTTTACATGGGCGCTTGGATATTTGGCCATAGGGGTGGCCGCTGAGATGTATCTTGATTTTTGTATGTGACTCTTATCCGTATATAATATCCGGAGGCAGTTGGGACCTTTAACCTCCCACTGCAGTGATAAAACGCATGAAATCGGTATTTAACGTATTTTGCTTTTGGGTTTAACTACATTAATTGTACGTTAAATAATAAAACCTCCACTCGTCGATTAGGCCAGTTGGAAGTTTTTAGATGACGTGCACCGTTTACGAATTACTATTAATAGTGTCCAATAATAGTGTAGTACACTCAAAAGTCAACTTTGAAATTTGTATACCACATACGAATTCGAAATGCAAATTGAAGGACCATTGGATTTCCATCAGAATACTGTATACAGCAAGGCCCTCTTGGCATCAACCAAACTTGTCCCTCAACCATATATATATCCTACACATTGTATGGTATAGTTTGTGCAAGCTTGCTTCCATGGCGTCCAATTATAGTGTCGACTTTACAAGCTGTTGGCGATAAAGTCTTTGATCGCTTTCTTGTGCCCCTTCACATCCACGTTGAGCTCGGCCGTGAGCGTGTCCATCACCTAGATTCGGATATTCATTTAACGCTACATAGATGATTCATCATCTATCTTTCTACCGTTTTCAACGTCAGCGTCTCCACGTCGCCTTCCGTGACGATCTGCTTCAATCGGGTTTGGATGTCTACTGGCAACGCCTTGCCGGTCGGCTTCTTCAGACCCGCCTCTGCTTTCCGCGCCGCCTCCTCAAAGTCGTTCTCGCTCTCCGTCTCAGCGTCATCCGCTGCCACCGCCACCACCTGCTTCTTCTTCTTTGATGTCGTCGCTTCGTTCGATGCACTCTATTTCCACAGACGAATATGATATTATATTATATATATATGTTGCATTCACGTTTTCGATGCAAAAGCCATATATATGCAGGAAACATCCTAAGATAGACAAATGACTGAATGGTCCAACACACTAGATCCAAAATGTTGCATCCTATATATATATATATACATGTAGATATATAGAATGGGAATCCAGATGGGTTGAGAAACGTACGACTTTGCGCTTCTTGGAGACGGGGACCTTCTTCTTGCCCGGCTTTTTTGGAGTCGCCGCCGAAGGAATCGCGTCTTCGTCATCCGTAGCGGTCTCGACGTCCGATGGTTTCTTGGCTTTGGTCTATTAAAAACAATGAATAAGGTGATGATATCTTGATATATTTTAGCCTTTTAAATATATATATATGCTTTCAAATATAGTTATCTATAGCAATATAGTCGATATATTGTATAGATATATAGAATATATATTTATATATAAAAAGACGTTGATGATAATACCTTGATACGTTTTAGCATTTTAAAAACATATACTTTTATATACTGTAAAATATATTGATATATAGTAGATAGATATATATGAAATATATATTTAGATTTGTATGAACAATACACCAAGCGAATCTGCAATACCTCTGGTTTAGCCGGAGCTTCAGAACACCATAAACAGACGACATGTACATTCATGTCGCCCTGCTATACTATTCTCGCCCTGCTATACTATTCCTAGTATGAAGAACGACTAGTACTACAACACGATGCAATAATATAATCACCGAGAAAAACGCATATATAACTATGCATGTGCAAACAGGTACTCCCCATGGCCACGAAAAAGTGTACGACCTAAGCAGGGGACATTGGACAACATACCTTGGTGGATTTCTTGGCTGCCTTCTTGGCAGGTTTGGCTTTGGGTTTCTACCATCAGGGGCGTTAAAAGGGAGATAAGTTTCTATCACCGGTAATAGCTACTACTAGTAGTAGTACTAGTAGTACGTACGACTTCGGTGGGGGTGGGAGCGAAGAGCCAGTCGATGATGCGCTCCACCTTGTCGTCTTTGCCGCCTTGGGCGCCGCTGTCGACAAAAGACTTCTTCGATCGGTCCACCTACATCATTATGCGTCATTTGAAGTCTTCGCATATGCAACGAGTGGAGTACCTGGAGGAAGTCCATCAGCACATCTACGAACCCCACGGTAGCGCGGCACAACTTGATCGCCAAATCATCGCGGAACTTGTCCTTGTCCTACGTACATGATCACAGTAGCATGAGACCAACGTTGTGCATGCACTTGATGGAGAAATCGAAAGCGTACCGCGTCGTCGTCGAACGGAAGGTACCCCGAAAAGTCCAAAATATGCTGCTTGGCGTCCTTCATCTAATGGAAGAAGAAGCTCGAGCATGAGATGCTATGACGTGGAGATGGAACACCATGGGTTGTTTTGTCTTACGATGCCAAGGGAGAACCGACGACTGAACATGACCTGGTACAGCATCTTCAACACCTCTGCGTCGCGTTTCCCGCATTTCGACACCTACATGCACATGACGTCAGTCAAACGCGAGGGACGATGACGTACCTTCTCGGCCAGGTAGTCGATGTCGCGGAGCTTGGTGCCAGGACCAACGGGTACGACAAACTCCACCTCAGACGGTGTCTCATCTGCTGTCGTATACACTGATCGCGGTGCTTGACGCGCTCGATCGCTTCGCCGTTCGCCAGGAATCTCCACCCGAGGGACGGAACTCGCCTTCTTGCGCTTCGGTGCCATGACCTTGTCCTCCACTGTTTCGTCCTTGTTGGAATCATCGTTCACGGCCTTGTCGTCGTCAGACGCCGCAGGAAGTTCCTGGGCTTCAGCATCATCGTCAACCTTGTTCTCATCGGTAGCCTGGTCCTCATTCACAGGAGTCGTCGGTAGTTCTTCCTTCTCGACGGCGGCGATGGCGGCGGCGGGTGGCGCGCTGGTTGGTGCTTCGTCCGCGTCCATAATCTCAAACGTTTAATACTGAACCCCTCGTCACTTGATTTCACTATGGTGTCGTGCGCGGGAAAGCCAAAACTCAAATCCATATCCGGATTAACCGGATATCCCACACTGTCCACTTCCTGAATGGCTATTGGTGGATAATATTAATCCTAACTTGAACAATTTCATTGGCTGGTCGATCTAAAAAAAAGCAACTCCGGACTACTAATAGTACACGGAGTAGTACAGCAAAAGCGTACTAGTACTACTAATACTAGTACATACTATTTAGTAGTAAGTTTTTCAAATACGAAGCTCGCTTGTGTGTAGGAGCTCTGTCACGGTGTAGCATAGTAGGTATACCGTATAGTGTATATGTATTGCGACAGGTGATATTTCACAACCCGCCGACACTCGTTCTCAAAATATTGTTAATCCATTGCGTCGTACAAATTTGAAGTATATTAAACATATTCACAAGTAAATAGTTCGAAGTATCAGTTATTACAAGAAAATTATCAGTTATTACAGGAGTCGCAATAGATTAATCCGTCGCAATCCATATACACTATACGGTAATACGACATTCGATTCGAAATTGGGTGCTCATTCGAATGAGCAGTAGAAGGCAGAGAATCGATATACGACCAATCAAAACCCAGATCAGTAGCCAATCAAATCCACCAAATCAACCACGAATTAGTGTGTGATTAGTTTGATAAGGGACCATTCGATAGATCGATAGATTTACTGTTAATAGTGTGGTTGTTATACTATTAATACTACTGTAGTAGTCCCAACAAAAAACGAATCAAGTTTCTGTGGATATTATTTTAAATACTTTTTTTTAAAACGAGTACGACCGTGCAAAATGCGTGGGGGTGGCGGGGATTTGAAACTCGGCGGGGCCGGGGGCTTGTTTGCACCAGCATCCGCATCCCGTCGGGCATGCATTCTATCCATATATATATATATAAATGATCTCCCACAATATATATATATATATATCCTTCCTCCGTACCTCGGTAGCAAACCATGCTACTAGATGGTCGGTATGGCCGCCATGTCCGCAGTTCATACAGTACATACTCTGCCCACGCACAATCAACTCACACACGGCGCATTGGACGCTAAACTTTTGACACGCGTCGCAGTATAGTTCGTTGCACGGCTACAATAGAAAAAACCCTTGTAATTACATGTATGTGTTATTAATACCATATCAAATTCATCCTCAAAACAAATAATACTGCAAATAGCTCGTTTATTATCCATTTTTCAACATTGAAAAGCCATCACCACACGACTCGATTGATTGTATGCATAATCATCCTAGTATCATTATGACTATATCAAAACATACTTTAAGTATATATATATATATATAAGCATTCAAGATGCACATCATACATGTACACAAAAAACCTAGCCGTTAGTTAATATATCCCACTACAGAGCAAATAGTAAATATATCCTACTACAGAGCAAATAGTAAATATATCCTACTACTGCGCAACTAGGATTGATTATTCGAATGTTGGAGGACTCAATCGACTGAGCACAGCCATATCGACATACATTCGATTAACCAATCAAAACCCACAACACTCTTCAAGTGGCCAATCAAACTCTTGTATCATCCATCGAAGCAGTCGTGGGTGATTTGAATTATTAATAGTGTGACGGGCTTCACACATGTAACCCACAAAGATACAATATGCTATAGCAAAAACAATAGATATTGTGATTTGTTCTACTCAAAATTGCCTCCGTTGGCGGTTGGTTGAATCAACCGCCGAACAATCGCCGGACCTTTGAAATTTCATATATAACTAAGTTGAAGAGGTATCTTTGAAACTACAATCAATCTTTTTAGCCAATCATATTGCAACCGTCATTCTTTATAGCCAATCATACTCGTTTACTCGATTAGTGTACAACAAGTCGTTAGGTCACAAAAAGCTCTACAAACTTTGGCATAAACACAAAAATATCAATTTCACCCGAACCTCATGTTGTTTGCCGTACCCGGCCACAGTGGCAGCAGTAGACTGCCAGGGTCAATCCGACGTGTGGGTCGGACGGGGTGTGTAAATGCTTGAGTAAGTCGCATCGGGCGTTGGTCGCGCCTTGGCGGTACAGCAGATCGGCTTGCGCGCGCTTGTACCCGTCATACCGCGCCAGGTCCGATCGGTCAAGCAGTGGCGACAGGTTCGGCTGGTCCTTGGCGGTGGAAGATCTGCCTGGCGACAGCACGGCGTCGTCGTCAATCGAGTCGGTCGAACCGGACGACGTCGTCCTCGTCGCGGGTGCTTCCATGACGAGGCGGCGGGCGGAGGACGGTGATGGCGGCGGTGGTTGAGACAAGTGGACGGCGCACACGATGGCCGCGAGGGTCGAGACGTCGCCGGCAGCTTCGTACAGCTCGAGCATGTGCCGCACCAACGACGACCCGAACGGATGCGCGTGCCACGGCGGCAGGTGAAGTGACGATCCGTCGATCAAGTCGAGACCCGTCGACACGGACAGAATCGACCACATTTGAGCTTGCTCAATGTTTCCGGCGGCGGCGGCGGCGGCGGCATGGACGTCCGGGGTCGTTATGAGCATCGACGAGTGATGGCATAGGTTGGCACAGTCTAAGATGTGGACTCGCAAGACCAACGTCGAGTCGGCATTGTTGCTGGTCTGGTAGTTGCTTGTAGTAGTAGTAGTAGCGGTACTAGTAGTAGTACTAGTAGTAGTGAGATTGGTTGTGGACATCAACGTTGATGGGAGGGCGGTGGCATGGCTGTGGCGATGCCGGGGGTATGATGGAGGCGACGGGTGATAGGGCAGAAACTGGCGGCTGAGATACAGTGTATTGTGGTCATCAGATTCATGTGACACCGTTCCATTGTCTGGTTCGTCCACAAACACGTTAAAGTCCATGTTGTTGGTTGTCGTCATAAACGACAGGGGAGGACGCGACGACGACCCGGACGTCGGCGGCGGGAGGACGACGACCGGTCGGGCGGATGTGTGCAGGACCTTGGACTGGCCAATCGCGACGCGCGAGTCAAAGTACACGAGGCAGTTGGGGCCGCTAAAGCAACCGCCAGATACCCGTCGAATCGGCTCCCGAATGGTCGGGCGGATGGCGGCGGCAGGTCCTCCCGCGCTGCTCAGACACAACACGTCGTCGTCGATACCGCCGCCGCCATGAGGAGGATGAGGAGGATGGGATGTCATCACGCGGTTCGCAGCAGGGTCGTGCGCGGGATGCCATTCCTCGACATTCGCCATCACATCTCGACGATGCCGAGTAGTAGTAGTACTAGTACTACTAGTCTTGTTGTCGTTGGACTCGACGGCAGGTGGCGGGTGAGATGGAATAGTAGTAGTACTACTAGTAGTAGTACTACTAGTAGTAGTAGCATGTAGAGGGGGCGGCGGCGGCAGGGGCAGCGGGATAAAGTCGGCTTTGAGTGCCGTGAGGTCAAACTTGTACGCAGACATGACATGCGTCGAGTGATGTCTCGAAGTCGGCGGGACTCCATATGGAGTCGACGGACCCGCATCAACAGACGATGTAACGGCAATGTCATCTACCAAGCAACTCCAGTCGGACGAGTGTGGGGGCTGATTCTGATTCTGATTCGAGGTCGGGGGGTACGATTTCGCAAGTCCGCAGCCTTCCAACAACGCCATGTCCACCTTCCACATGCGAAGTTCCTGCTGTTTACTCCACGAAATCAACTGAAATACCCCCGTGGGATTCCCGTGGTCAGCCTCTTGATGTCGCCACGCAAATCCCTTGACCAAGTCTTTGTGCCCGACAAAATCAAACACCTACATATATATATATATATATATATATATATATTGTCGATTCGAAATTGCAAGAGTCGGGTGTACTCCATCGAACGAGCAGAATATAACCAATCAAAATCGGCAGATAATCGATATATTCGACCAATCAAAACCCAACACATGAATCAAGTAGCCAATCAAATCCACTCGTCGAATAATTCAACATCGAATTAGTGTGATACTGGACGATATTTACATACAAACGTCAGTAAAACAAAGAATCGATCGATACATTTGGCGAATCAGCACAAAACTCATAAATTTTGGGTAAAACGACAATATATATATATATGTTTCTCCATACACACAACCATGACCCCTCCCCCTCGTTGGTTTATATATATATATATATATATGTATATTGAACACTGTACCAGTTTCGGCTCAACGAGGTTAGTATTGTCTCTTGTAAGACTCCACAGCCGTACAAAATGGTCTTGTCGGTTGAATGAAGTGAGCAGTCCGTCCCCAAATGGCGTGTACCTGGCGCGCCACACGGGGGCGCCCGTCGTGACCGTACCTATCATGGTTATATGCAGAAACCGCTTACGATATATATATATATATATATATATATATTTACCTT
>NW_009798359.1:79410-141692 GCF_000520075.1 Aphanomyces astaci
ATATATATATATACATATAGTGTACTACACTAGTAGTATACATATTACATAGCCAGTACACTTCTATTATACTATAAATATTATGTTCATCTATGTGCCGTTTGAAAATGGCATATATATATATATTGGTTATAGTGATAGATGTATATATGTGCCGTTTGAAAATGGAATATATATAGTATGCCTACAAAAGATAGGCTAGGAGTAAACTAATAATACGTAGTAGTACTAGTACATACTAAGAATACAATATACAGTAGGTCGATTGAACAATCATGGGGGTGGGAAATGAGAGTGGAGATGGAAATAGCATATATGAACATGTTGTACTTCGCCGGCGTGCGCCGTGGCCAACGAGAACGCATCGAGTCGATTCCATTCCACTTGTGTCGCACTGGTGGTGAACGCACAAAGCGATTGCGCGGGCTTTCGGGGGGTTCGAATGTCCCACAGATGCGTGGTGGTGTCGGCAGACGACGACGCGAGCACGGTCGGCTCGGACGGACTCCACGCGACGTCGCTCACAGGACGGGTGTGTGCGCGAAGGGTAGACATGAGAGGCTGATGGGAAGACAGGACGCCGCCGCCGACGTGCGAGGATGTGTTGTAGTCGATGTTCCACAGCAATGTGTTGTGATTCGACGTGGACGCAACCACCCCTTTGTAGAGCACGTGGGGGTTGCACTTGACGACTGTGACATCCCACTTGGTCTACCAAGACACTTCAATGCGACGATCCGATGGGCATTGCATCTACGATGTGTACCTGGTGATGGAGGGTGCGGGCGGGTTGGTACGGCGACTCGAGATCGATCACGTACAGCCCTTTCCTCCCCGCAAGGACGCCCACAGATCCCGTGGCATCCACCGAGAGAGCGCTGGCGTTGACATCGTATTTGACACTGATGTTACTGTGGATCGTGGAATCAATCCATGATGCAGAGCTGGAGCTTCGCCGCATGCTTAGCGGGTACCCTGCGTGACCGCCGTCGGCATCCGTCATCATGTATTTGTGGTGGGGAATTATTGGACTGATTCCAGCCAATGGGACGTCGGTATTTAGACTATTTTTCACACAATTTGGATAGAATTTCGCGTTTTTCAACTAACCCAATTGCCATTTTTATAAAAAAACGCGAAATTCTCGTGGTTTTTCGAACCGGCGCGACAATTTATATTGCCTTTAGTATGGTCCGCAGACGGGTGAAATTTGTTGATCCTACGTTGACGAAACGAACTTCAAGCGAATGATGGCAGGTGTGCCGAGATCGTCGCCACCGCCCTTGCCACCGCCGCCGCGGGGACTGATAGGAAACCTCGGACTCCTGTCGTATGCGCTCATGCAACTGGCAGGACAAGCGGTGGACGTGACGGTTATTACCCCATGTACGTATGCGTGCATGCTTCGGTACTCCCGCCTCATCGACGCTCCATGGTTGCAGGTGCGGAATTGATCTCGACGTCGGTCATGAACCCAAACGTGTGGAGTGAGCGCATCTGGGATACCTTAAAGAGCTTTGCACCACAACGAGCGCGAGATATCTCCCGCCTCCTCTCTGTTGCCATCGCCAAGTCGCTACCCGTGTTCACCACCGAGTCCTCCGTTGCGTGGACAGACACTACCACGGTACCCTGCCCATCATGTGTTGCTTGACCGTTGTCGTCGTCCACTCATCTACCCCCAGCGACTGCAATCTCATGCCTTCGACGTCCTCTCGACCCCCGAAGGTCATGCAGCAATCCAAGACACCGTCGCCGCCGTCATCAAAGTAACTACACCCCTCGATCATATCATCGTGGTTATGTCAACATGCACGTAGACAACGCAAGCCCTTGGTACGCCCGAAGTCAAAGCTGCCACCAGTCAAGCCACCTCTGCCATCAAAAGCTACGTTCAAATGCTAGCTACGCCAGAGGTACTTTTAATATCAGATCTCATTCTATCACACATACTACTCCGGAGTATCTAGTAAGTGACAGCATACTAGGGCCAAGTCATGCTCGACGACGTTCACAACTGGGTCTCGCACAGCTTGGACGTGGCGTCGTCAGCTGAAAGCTCGATCTTCCTCTTCGAAGTGGCAACCCATCTCTGCCATGTGTTTGATTCACACAAGGTCGACGATGGCCCACCACTCACCGTTAGTAGTACTACCGATGTGTCTAGTATTCCTACCATGTACGTCGACCGTTTCCTCCCATAGATTATATATTCATTTATGGAGGTTTTTCTATCGTAGCAACTCGAACACGTTAAATGGCTCGAGCGACAAGGCGCACTACATCCCCGTGAACGGCGACGACAGCATGAAGAAGACGCGACGACATCAAAGCCGCAAGGCGGCGCTGGAAGCGAGCATGCTGCGCAAACTGGGCGTGCGGGAGCCGATGGACGAAGTCGAGGAGACGCTAGAGCTTCCCACGGACATGACGGGCGTTCGAGGGACGGCTAACAATGAGTTGCTCTCGCGGGCGTTTGAAAGCTTTGACGAAGGTCAGGAACATGAAGACCAAGTGGCCAGGGACGACAACGGGGAGCGGGAGCAGTGGCATGTGGAGCAAACGCATCCCACGTTAAGACGGAGACATCATCGACAACGTCTGCACCAAGCGCTTCGAAATGTACGTCGTGGGATGTAGAGTACATGAGGGGAACCTAATACGTGCGTGGACAGAGCCCCAAGGTGCACGCGCGGCCGCGTGCGTTGTCTAAGCAATATCGACACCTCCAACTGAGTCGCGACGAAGGGACTGCGTTGCAGACGATGACGCCGATGGATCGATACGCGATCAAAGTACTGAGCATGGTAGTTGTCGTGTTTGTGGCGGTGGTGCTGCTGATCGTACTGCTGGCGCTGTATCGCGTCCTACTAGTTTGACATACATACATTCCAATAGAGGTCGTTGTATCACAGCGGTCCTCTTGGATGTGTGTCGACATTAGAAGCACGCGTGAAGCTCAGGCCACTAGCACTCTTTCCATTGCCGTCATGACGGCCGGTTCACTGCGCCTCCATCTCGTTGAGGAGGATTTGTATTCTGGACTATGAATTATCCGGAATAATCCCGGATAAGAACTCCCCCCTTTGAAATCAAATTCAAACGTTGAACGCAAGCCGTCGGTGGTGGGATGGACGAAGGCGACTGTACGATATGCTTGGACCCGTTGCTTCATGAGCTCCATGCGCTTCCATGTGGTCACGTGTTTCATGGCCGATGCATACACGCCGCACTGCGGGCGAAGAAGCAATGCCCGCAATGCCGACGACAGGTCGTGGCCCAAGCGCCGATTCGGTTGTTCTTCAAAGCGTCGACGACTACCACTGGCGACGGCCCCTCTCCATCAAAGTCGCCTTCATCTCCTTCAGGTCGTCGACTGGACGACGTCGTGGCAACGTACGAGACCAAGCTGTCGTTGTTACGGAAACAACTCCACGCGATGAACGCTGAGCACGAAGCATCCAAGAACGACCTGAAGAAGTGGGAGGAGTATGGACAGAAATCTCAAGCTGCGTACAAGAACTTGGCAAGCAAGCACGCGACCCTCCTTCGAGCGAATGAGACCCTGACCACGGACCTCCGTACCGCCAAGCAGTCGATCGTCGCGTTAGAGGCGACTGTGACGCGCGCGCACGCCGATACGGCGACCGTCCAATTCCTCAACACGAACGACATGAACGCACTGGAGTCGGACCTGGCGAATCCCGCCATGGTCATTTCCGCCCTGAAGAAAGCGAATCGATTCCGCATGTTGCAGTACGAAAAGGTCGTGCAGAAGCTCCATGTGGCCAAGGAACAAGTCAACCGGTTGACGGAAGTGGCCATGCAAGGGGGGGACGCGGCATCTCCACGACGCAAGAAGGCTCACAAGCGGCCCCACACGGCAGGACCCCTGCCAGCATTCGACGTCCGCCAGTCGTCCATGCTAGCGAGTTTCCATGACGTGATGCCGGCGGCGCCCGGTGCTTCAAACGCCCAGACGGTAGTGACACAGGGACGTCAACTCCACTGGATGCACAGAGAAGACCTCAAGCCGAGGGAGATTGCTCATCCCATAAGTAGTCGACTTGTACTGCATCCCCGGGACATGCACAAAGAGAACCACAGCTTGCATGACCGATCCACCAAGCCTAAGAAAGCGGCGCCGGCGCACACCAACCCGATCACAAACTGGTTGCGTTGAACACGATAATAAACGTTGGATGTAAGACAGTACAGGTTGGTTGTGGCAGAGGGTTGACGTGGATGATGATGAGGATACGAGAGATGTCGAAGATTGAGTCGCGGAAGCTCCGTGAAGGATGGAGGTCCTACGAAGATGATGGTGGACGCGGCGCTGCGGTACCATCGCCGATGTCAGGGAATGGAATCAATCGCAAGGAAAGAACGTGTCCGTGCTATTTAGTATCCCACTTTGTGTTACGTTTAAACCTAAACACGTTTTATACGATACTGTACGGTGTAGTATTGTGTATTCAACACTAAATTGGACTGGGGAGGCGAATCGAATAGCCTAAACAAAGAGATTATGAATGTCTTAAGCCAATCACATCACTCGATTCCAGACTGTCGCTTCGGATTGGGTAAAATCAGTCGGGAAAAACATTCGAAATCGCTTTGAAGTTTCGACTGCGAAGTCCAAAGTTCAGTGAAAAGCACAATACTAGTACAGTTTATACTACGACTGTATGCAAAACACAACGTTGTGATAACGTTACAGGCAATATACTCACAACAACAGCAACCTTTTGCATACGATGCCAACGCCATGCAACCTTTGAAGTGCGCTGGTACGCATGAAAGCGTGGAAGTGTACAGTAGGTAGTACTGCACAAGTAACTGGTTATTAGTAGTTTTGAATGATAAAGTCGAGTTTAACGTTTTGACGTTTTTTAGGAAGAGGGTTAAACGCATGCATGGGTGCGTCCCACTTGTTGTATTTTCATTCGAAGTTTGACCAGGAGGGTGTTGATCATGGAGTCTGCCGCGGCAACACCGCTGGCTGCATCAGGGGCCACCCCCAGGCGCGACAGCAATCGAAGTACACAACTGTCTTCCACATCATCGCCGCCGTCGCAGGGCCTCGATGTCCATGGAGGAGATGACACGTCGGGCGTGTCGACCTCGCAACGGTCAAAGCTTGCCCAGCAAGCCGACCGACTCAAGAACATGCTTCGAGGTGGCACACCGTTGGTGGGCGGCGTTCCGTCGGACGCGGCGCGGTTGGCGCAGAAGATGCAGTACTACTCGACCATGCGCGTGCACATGAAGCGGGTGCAGTACGCCCTCGAGGAAGAGAAGCGCAACTCGTTCTACAAGGAACTGCTCGTGTACCTGCTCTTCCTCGCGATCATGATGACGACTGTGTGCACGTTACCGATCCAAGTGCCGTTCGAGCACAACGACGCCCTCGAGCAAGCGTACCTCGATCAAGAGTTCAACAACGTCAGCTTCAAGAAGAACTTTTACGAAGTGGACGGCCTCGACGAAATGTGGCAATGGTTCAACGACGTCCTCCTCGATACGTACTACCACCCGACGGAACTGAACGTCCGCCGCATCTCGAGCATCCAGGTCCGATCTGGCCGCATGCAAGGGATGCCCTGCGAACTCATGGACACGGGGTCCACGCTGTCGCTCTTCCCCGACGAAGTGTGCTATCCCGCGTTTTCCCTGCATCAACAAGACACATCGCCATACATGTCATCATCTGACGGCGATCCATCGGTCGGAAAGATCATCGCATATGAGAAGGACCTGCCGCTGCTCGTGCGCTCGCTGCTGTTTACACCAAGCATTATCAATGCTCGCATGGACTATGGCACTGGTACGACGGCATATATATATATATATTCCTATCTTTCCACCCATAGGGGGATACACGGCGTACTTGCCTCGGGACAACGCGACCGCCGGCGCCGTCGTCCTCGGCCTGCTCCAGCAGTCGCTGGTGGTCCCCAGTACCCGATACGTGGCAGCTACATGGGCCCTGTACAATCCCAGCTCTGCCGTGTTTACTCACTTTCAAGTGATGTTTGAGATCTCATCCACCGATCACATTGAGCTCACGCAGCGAATATGGAGCTTCCATGTACTCGGGTACCGCAGCTTGGCGGCATTTTTATCATTGGAGAACATTCTGATGCTGTTCCTGGGGGGTGTAACGGGGATGTTTACAGTGCGCGAGGTGCAGAGCTGCTCGGAAGTGGGCGTCCAGAAGTACACTCAGTCTATGTGGAATGCTGTGGATGTGCTCCAGCTCGGGTGTTTGTATGCGCTTGTGTGGACTTGGTTCAAGTACCTCTGGCTTTGTCATGATGTGGTTCCCGTGCTCGAGGATATTGTCCGCCGCCATACCTGTGTGTCCATTCTCAGGTATATTTAATCAATATATAAAGGATTGATTTATTTGCAACTAATGTATATGGATTTGCTTGATTTCTGGACATTTTTCACGCTGAACTAGCAATTTTGTAAAACGAAGGTCATATTCTTACGCAGTTTTTTGTGGTGAATCCGCCCGTGTTCCTAGAATCATCTAAAACTTTATAGCCTTCAAGATTGCATGATTAATAGAATCGAGTACTAAAGTATATTTCACCTAATTAGTGATAACCTGTCCTATGTAATGTTGCGTATTTATGTTCCGTGGAATTTAAATCTAGTTTATTCTGATAATGCACTCTATAACATTATGCAAAAATGATAGGACCTCTCATCGACTGTTGTTAATTGTTGGAGTAGTAGTCCTGGGACGGGTAAAATATGGACTGATTCGATCTCATCCATTGATTCTTTGTATATGTTATAAAGTGTATGATGTCACACACTAATTAGACGTGGATGATATATATTTGGTTTCCTGCAATCTGATTGGTTCATTTGATATATATGATTGTGTCGATTGTTTATGGATCTAGATGATGATGATCCAAGGTATGATAGTACTAAGACTACACAAAATATCTGTCGCGCAACTATTTATGTTTTATAACAAACACAAAAAAAATGGTTTTTTTCTTTATACATAATATATATTTATTTTCGCTCGGGCAAACCCTGCAGAGTACCAATTATTTTCTTTCGTGACATGCAATATATATATATATATCTCAAATCGAGTCATGTAGTGGCCGTGATTGCTTTGTGGACCTGGGGCACATTGGGTCGGTGGTCCAAGACGTGACCAACATTTCTGCTTGTGTGGCGCTCGTGAGTGTCGCGATTGTATTCAAGTACCTCCGCCTCAACACCCGGCTCAACATGCTGTGGACGACGCTGCGGCTCGCGGCCAAGGACCTCGTCGCATTCGTCGTGATCTTCGTGTTTATCTTCTTTGGGTATGCTGTGATGGGGTTTTTGCTGTTTGGGACGCACGTGCGCGAGTACCGGAGCTTGAGTGGCAGCCTCGCGTCGTGCTTTCAGATGCTCTTGGGTGCGTTCGACTTGTCAACGCTGTCGCAGGCGAATCCAGTCATGGCGGGGCTATTTTTCTTTACCTTTATGATCTTTGTGTTTCTGATCGTGGTCAACATGTTTATTGCGATTTTGAGCGAGTATTACTCGATCGCGCAAGATGAAAAGCGCGCCGCGGACGCGGCCAAGCTCGACCTGTTGCTCGTGCCCCACCCGACTAGTAGTACTAGTACTAGTACTAGTACTAGTAGTACCCAGCCCAGTGGCGGCGGCGACAGGATGAAGCACCCAAAACCCGATGTCTTGATCGAGTATGATGTCCTCCAACAACTCACAGAGTACTGGACCAACCTCACATGGCGGGTACGACTCACCCGGAAAGAGCCGGTGCCGCTCACGGGCGGGGCATGCGTTCTCCTCGTCGACTTTGCATACCTCCAAGCCGAGCGGACCCGCCTCGCGCACAAGTTCCGCACCGCGATTCGGGTCATCCGGATATGTTTGGCGTTTATCCGGCCTCTCCGGCGGTTCTTTGTCGATTTCGACGCGGCGCACGTTGTCGCATGGTCGTTGTTCGCCAAGAAATCGCTTTATGGTTCAAAAACGTCGTCGCATATTCGCCACGCCGACATGTACCGCAAGTTTCCAGCCGTGTATGTGCCGCTGGCGTCGAACGCGGCGAATCCCCTGATCATGATCGATCAGCTCCAGCCTGGAGATGTGCTCGAACTGGACGATGGATCGCTCACGTTTGACCGTATCGCACTTCATGTGATGGGCGACCAATCGCTGTACGTTGCAGACGACGACGACAGTGTCACAGATCCATCGATCCAGCAGCGGCGCATGTCGAGCTTTGGACTCCATCATGTCCATCCAAGCATCGGCGGCGGCGGTAGCCACATCAAGTGCTGTCGGGTGGTATATCAAGGCGAGAGCATCCTTGCGGGTCACGAAACGGTGATCGTGTCCAAGTGGAGCTGGGTGCGGTACTTTGCCTGCTCGTGGTGGCGCCACGTGTCGTCGTTGATTACGTCATCACCGATTACGTCATCACCGATTACGTCATCGCTGAAAAAGGAACGCAATGTGGAAATCTCTGACGACGACATTGCCCAACTGCTCAATGTACAGCTCGCACATGACCACGGCCGAGGCCACAGCTGCCGGTTCGACGAACTCGTGCGGCAATTTCGGCTCTTTTTGGCCAAAAAGGCTAGATTAGGCACGATCCGACTGCCGCATCATGACCTGGAGACGTGTGTCATGCGCGAAGCGATTGCGTTTGTCGAGCGGTTTGACAAGGCGCTGCTGCCCCTCGATGCCCGCGAACTCCACGGGTACAAGTACTCGCCTACACCCACAGACACGTCCATGGTTCGGCTGCCGAATTCCATCGCGAGGCTCTCCGAATTCCTCGCGCATAATGCCCATGAAGTATGGGCCCAAGGCCGCGTCGCTCAAGGATGGAAGTACGGACCCCAGCGTGACAACCAACTCAAACTGCACCCAGACCTGGTAGGAGGATACTGTGTTTCGGATTGGATTTATTTATATATATATATATATATATATATATATATATATGGGATTGTGTGGTTTCAAGGATTTGGACAATCATAGATATTGAATGGACAATGGAGGATGATGATGTATCGATATATTCGATGTCGTTTGTTGTGTGGTTCCAAAACGAAAGAACTGGGATGATATTTATATATATATATATATTATATATATATATTATATATATATATGGTAGTATAGTATTATGCCTCGGTTGGTCGTCGTTCCAACGCTTGGGGGACTCTGGGCTAATTATATATTATATTTGTATATTTATTTCTGGGTATGGTTGTCAAGTATCGTGAGACGTACGATGTCGCAGTTTGATTGGTTCTACCAGGTCTTTTGGCCATTTCTCCCTGTCACATCTGTGAAACTGCAAAAAATATATTATTTTTTTGTGTGTGTTTATAATATTGTATATATTGAAACAAATAGGTCGCGTACGATCAGTTGTCGGACGAATCCAAAGCATATGACCGCGACACGTCCATCGAAGCGCTCAAGGTGATCCAGGCCCTGGGGTACATCATGCAACCCACGCATCACCACTCGACCGGCAATAGTACTACTAGTAGTAGTACTAGTAGTACCATCACTGGGTCGCGCATTGCCAACACCCTCATGAGCGCGACGTCATCTAGTATGATGGATTTTGACGTGGAATTTGGGCTGGCGGTGGCCGACGGCGACACTTACGCGCCTCAACCAATCGCTACAGACGACATTTCGCTCAGTCCGGAGCTGAACTCTCTGGTGGAGCTGCTGGCGGAAAATACCCACGATGTATGGGCGAAGAAGAGGATGGAGGAGGGCTGGGTATATGGCCCCCAGCGGAACGACCCGCGCAAAGAGCATGATGGGCTGGTGCCATATGTATACCTGACGTCGGATGAGAAGGACATGGATCGCAACACGGCAGTGCAGACGATCAAGTGCATCCTGCGATGTGGGTTTACGATTACCCATAGCAAACAACAACGGCATCCCCGATCTTCCAGTGCCAAGTTCAAGTACGTCGACGAGTAGTAGTTAGTAGTTAGTTGGTCGTTTCGATTGGGTCGTAGGACCCTATCTATAGATTTGGAATTGTGTGCAGATTTGTCCAATCGATTTGACATTTTACCCAAAATATTTGGCCGACTTTTATGCTGATTCGCGAAATATCTATCGGTTGATGCGTTGACTTTTGTATGTCAAAATGGTCCAGTGTCACACTAATCAAAGTCATCACACGAATTAAAGCCATCACAGTAATTAAAGTCATCACACTAATTAAAGTCACACCCGAATTCGATATGTTGCATTGGTCGAGGATATCATTTGATTGGCTACTTGATTCGTGTGGTGGGTTTTGATTGGTCGAATATATCGATTGCCGATATTGGTGATTCTGCGCATTTGATTGTGAGCACCCATCATCACACTACTTTAAGGCATCCTCGAATTCGTTGTGTTTGATTGGTTGAAATATAATTGATTTCCTGCAATTGGATTGGCCCAATTCTTCATTTTTTCTGCCGATATTTATTTGGTGTAAACACAACAAGACTCAAGTTTGCATGTAAATTGGCCATGTGAGTGGGTGGTTGTGATTGGTCGATCGATTGTGTATCGATATAAATTTAGTTGCTATTTCATGAAATCTATATGAAATTAAATGTAATATCATATTTGATATTGTAGATTGTTTGGCCGGTCGGAGGATGCGCAGATGGCGCGACTCGAGGACGCGACGGCAGCGGCCATGACGGTGCAAAAGGCCAAAGACGCGTTTATGGGGCGCCGCGGGCACAAAACGTACGGCTCGGTCACGTTTGCCGACTCCCCGACCCACCACCATCCGTCTGCGACACCGTCTGTGGCGCGCGCGTCGTCGGTGGAACTGCCCCCCACGACCGGCGGCTCGATGCCCCTCACCAGCACTCGACTACGCACCAGTTTGAGGCGCACGCCGTCGCTGCCCCCGTCCGGATCCGCTGGAGTCTCGTTTCTCACCACCGACGCGGAACCTCCCGACGCGACCACCCCATCCCACGACAATGACCAGAATGATGATGATGTACAGATACACATCCAACGTTAACCACGACTCGGTGGACGTGCTAAAAATAACGCCTAAGCCAATCAAATCACGCGTTCTGGTGAATATCTGCCAATCCAAACGCTTGATTCGGCCCCCTCCCTTGGCACTATATATGATGTACAAATCGTTGTATATATAATAGCTTAGAGCACATCTCCACCGCGAAGAGCTAAAAGCTATCTATTTTGGTAAAACTTCGTTTTTCCGGATAATTATAACTTTTTCTGAATGGTAACCGGCAAAAAGCCGGAATACAAGCTATTTGTGGTCCAAATAACTTTTCTTTGCTGAAAAAGCTATTTTTTTGCCGGATAAAAATCGATTCATCCGGAAGTTCGAATAGCTTTAAAAATAGATAGCTTTTAGCTCTACGCGGTGGAGATGCTCTTATGGACCACTTTCTTTAAATTTCCATGGTTCGTACAATCCGAACCGAGATGATTTCTGATTGGCTAATATCCACTTCGCCTGTCCTGTAATAAATGGGATTATCCTGAAATTATTATTCATACGGAATCTCCAATACAGAGTTGGTTGGTAAAGAAGCTTGAATTCGATTCGAATGCTCACGTTATTTGGCGAAATAACTAGTCCAAATTTTTTTAATTGATTTGCACAATGTACTAAAGTGAACGGTATTAAATGCAAATGTAAATGGACGCCAGCAAGAGCGGGTTCTTCTTGGCTGCTTCCAAATACTCTTCCTTTGTCAACTCGCCGTCGCCGTTGGCGTCGATGCCTTGGAGCAACTTCATCGTTTCCAGCAGTTCATTGCCCATCGTACCAAAACTATATGCACGATTGAGCTCTCCTCCAACTAGTAATACTAGGACTAGTACTAGACTCGAGTACCTCGAGCACACGACACTACTGAGCTGTTCGCGCGTGATTTGCATATCGCAGTCGTAGTCAAAGAACCGAAAGTAAAACCGCGAACACGCGTCGTCGTGGGTCGTGTCCACCACGAGCATCCTACCCCACCATTCACAGTTAGTAGTAATACTAGTGATACTTGATATGCTTGATACCAACACGACCCTACGTTTTTCCTTCCACAAAAGTTGTAGTAGAACTAGTACTACTAGCTATGAAACCAAAGGTGTTGTGATGACAGACGACGATCTTTGTTACCTCAACATGCCCGCCAAGTCGCGGACAAAGTCTCTGCAGTTGGCTTTGCCTCGATTTTCTAGTAATACTATTAGTATATACTATCCTGTCCAAGGCGATTCAATATATATGACGTGGAGTGTTAAGGGGGGGGGTGTACATACTCGGGTCGGCGGGGGCCTGCGATGGCACGTACGACTTAAACAGATCTTGCAGCGTGTGCCCGTCGTCGGCTTGCGGGTCGTGGAGGTACTGGAACATGATGTTGTGGAACTGCGCACTCGTGAGGGGGGCGGGAGGGGCTTCGTAGGCGGGGGGCTCGGATTGGTTGGTCTTGACCAGTCCCATGCGTTCCTGGGCCGCGGCTTCTCGGTCGGGCTTTGTAGCTTCATTCACGTCGTCTAAGATGGACAACATGACGCTCCAGTCGAGTTTTAAGCGCTCGGTGATGCACCGCAGACTCTACGGCCCAAATACAACATGATGTATACACCACATAACATGAGCTTTGTACTTGGCGCAATTCAAAGCTGGTGTGGCGGTTGAATGACAGCGGTTTACTCAAGGCTTCAAGCACGAGGGGCTCCACGGACGCCGCTTGGACGAACTCTTCTTCGGAGATCTACCGCCCTCTTAGTGATATATACCCCGAAACCTACCCCGATATAATATCTGTGTATGATGATGACGACCTTACCACGTCATCGCCGTTCGTGTCAACATGGGCAAAGTAATCGTCAATGTAAATGGCCTGGGAAATACGTACAGTCGGTATATTTATAAGTGATATATATATATGAGAGCACTGTATGTATACACTCGACACGCAGCAATGATATATATATATATATATATATATATACCAACTGGGACATCTTTTCTTGGCCACCATTGAGAATCAACACGAGCTCGGAAATCGAAATCGTGCCTACCGTTCATGGTATAAGTTATCGTGCGTTTTGTCCGAATCAACGACCGAGAATGTATGTCTACATCCGGATGTCGTACCGCTTCCATCTTTGTCGTACATTTTGAAGAGCGAGTCTAGTTTTTGCTCCAACGTGCCCTGGACGAGGCTGTTGATGCCAATGATAAACTCTACCCCCCACAACAAATAATTCAAACATGGCACCATATTGTGTCGTATGCACCTCGAAAATCGATACTGCCATTCAAGTCTTGGTCAAAGACTCCGTAGAGCCGCTGCACGAGCGCGTTGGACGCGGAAATCGTCTCACCAATCGACGACACTCCCGCCATCGCCGAGTCTTCGTCCGTGATAGGCGTGCGGGTCACACTCCCAACCAGTTTCCCCAAATGACTCCTACATCCAAAACAACATATATATTATTTTGGGCCAAGAATGGGATATATCATGTGGCTAAAAATATATCATTTTTGCCACGACTTGATATATATATATCATGTTTGCCAAATAACGATACCCAATGATCGTGGCAAAGTGGTCACAGGAGATGGTGCCGTTTTTCCGCGCGAGTTCTTTAAACTGGCAGCTCATTTGAAAGATGTCGTGCATGTTGAACTTGGTCGACCGCATCAGCTCGGAAATCAGCGCCTGCTTCCCCACCACCTACATATATATATATATATGTCGATGCCAATGTGGCACATGCCTTCTTCCGCGTCTCGGCCTCCGTGGCCGTAGCGATCATGGCTTGCCGTCGTTTGCGTGCGACTACGCTTTGGCTTCGCGCATCTTTTTTGGCATTGCTGGACTGTTGCAGCCCCAGTCTGGTGTTGGCCATCTCAATGCTGTGCTTTCGAAGGAACCCCTTGATCCTATAGCATACATACATGCACATATCCACTGCTTAATGCTACTATTACGTGGACGAGGTCGTTATGAACAGACGTGGGGAGGTCCGCGGCAGGCACCGCGCGCTGCTTGCCGGCCACCAACACATGCGCGCCATTCGCCCGCTTGCCGCCGCCCGGCCGGGCCACGTCGTCCCGCGTCTACATCGTCGTCGTCATCGCCGTATTGAAGAGGTATGAAAAAAATTCGAACCCGGAGATTCGCAGCGTTGCTCGTGTCGACGGCGGCCACGGGGTACTTTTCTGGGAAGAACGTCGCGCGCGACTCGACCAGCGCCGCAATGTCGTCGTCCGACGGCAACGTCACCGCGCGGACCGCGACATTCGAATGCGCATTGAGATCCTTCAAGTGCTTGGACACGTCCGTGTACAGCGCTGCGATCGCCGCCGCCGTGTACCGATGGGGTGGGGCCGCCGCCGCTGCCTGTTGCTGCATGCCAAGGTTTGCTTACATGTGAAACCGTCAAGCGTTACATCCATTCCAGTTCAAAGTGCTGTTGTGTCACACTACAGCACAACTTGTGTGGAGGTTGACGTTAGGTTGCCAATATTCAATTTTACCAACATTCGAATAGTGTATTCGGGGGGAACTTCAACTTGTCAGCACCTACAATCAACGAGTACTACTAGTATGCACGGCTTGCCAATCTGCGACGGTATCTGCCGTGAGCCCCAGCGTGTCGCGGACCGACATAAGCAAGTGGTAGCCACTTTGCAGTACTACATATGTACTAGTATGGAGTAGAACCTGCAAAATCACACTATAAATGCTTGTGTGGTTGGCAGCATGACGAAGGAACTACTGCAATTTGTGAATTATCGAGTATTCGAGCTTCGAATCATCGTTGGAACAGTATTAGTGGGTCATGCAAGGGCATCCCCAATGGTGCTGTTTTCGGTCATATTTCTTCGTGGCACGTCGGGCGACGCTTGTCGTTGAGCTTGCCATCATGCAAAATGGTCGCTACATTAACTCGGCCATATCCAAACCGTTTATTGGGCCACGAATCGTCTGGGGGGCCGCCACAGTGGGGGGAGCCGGGGAGAGTTTCATTGGTGAGTGACGCGAGCCACGCGTGGGGTTCCGTCGTGTTGAGCTCGTTTTGGTCCGCGGTGGCCGTCAGGTACGTGTACACTGCGTCAAAGTCCAGCGACAGGTTCACACTTTTGAGGAGGGTGACGACACCGGCGACGTGGGGGGATGCCATGGACGTGCCCGCGTCCGACGCGTAGGCCGAGTTGCTGACGATACCCACCGATCGAACATAATAACCAGGTGCTGAAACGTCCGGCTTGACATACACGGGGCCGTTGGAGACAGACCCCTTGGACGAAAAGTACGCGAGTGTGTCGGGCTCGTTGGTGGCCGACCCGATGGCCCGACGCCAATCACGTGCTTATACGCCCGCGGTGACGCAGCCAACGAGCACTCCAGGCCCCGATTGGCGATTCCGAACACCGGAATGATGCGCGCCGCCTTCCACGCGGTAATGGCGGCTTCAAACCAAGGGTTAGTCCATGGGTTGTTGACCACGTCCACATCCTTGGAGCAGTCGACAGCAGATCCCTCCGGTTTCGTGGGACACAGTATGAACTGCGCACACTGGAGCATTACCTCTAACGTGGGGGCATCCCCAAATGTACACGAAATCCACTGGGCGTCGGGAGCCACCCCGATGCCACCACGCCCGACCATAGTGCCGATAGTGTGCGAGCCGTGGTCTTGACTGTCATAAGGCGTGGCGGTGCCATTGGTTGGGTCGAACCAGCCGTAGTCGGCCCGCCAGTTGTCTTTGATGGCTTCGTGGGTATACAAAGCCCCCGAGTCGATGGAACCCACGACCACCCCTTTCCCCCTCGTGTACTTCCAAATGGCGGGGGCCCCGACGGTTTCAACGCCCCATTCGTTCCCTGCATCGCGATGGCGGCTGGAGGAACGATCCCCCTTGATCACGTCCGGTAGCGCAATGTCGTTGGTGTTGTTCAAGTCCACGTACTCAATGAAATCGGAAGCGGTTAACCTGTCAAACGTTTCTTTGGATACACTGCACAAGGCGACGCCGCCTGCAATGTACACGCTGGAGATATGTTGGCCGGATGGAAGGAGGGGGGCTAAGCGCGCTTCGTTCGCCTTGGCTTGTTCGATCAACACATCGTACACTCCCTGGCGGTAATTGGACGATTTAGCAGTCGTGATGGCGTCAAGGGATGCCTTGTTGGATGTAAACTTGACCAAGAGATCGGCTTTGGCGGTCGATTCCGATTCAAAGAAGCGACAGACGCAGTTGGATGCCTTGGGTGGCTCGGTACCGATTGCCGAGGCGGCAACAGTAGAAATGATCAGCGCGGTTTTCATATTTGGTAGATGTCGGTAGTAGCAGTTGGCAGACAATGAAATGAACAATGAGCAAGAGATCAGGGAATGCGTTGCCTTGGGTTGTAGTATACGTGTAGATGCAGCACGTGCACACAGAGTGGCTTCGTGTGCAGGCCACGGGGATGCATCCTTTCAAATTGGGATGACCAATGTCAAAGGGTAGCCGTCAAACAGTACATTCGTAACCATCATTCTTACGAGGCGGCTGTGCAGGCCACTAGGTCGCTACAGTTCAATTCGAAACAGGGTTGTCAACGATGTGGACAACTATTTATACATATTTACCCATTTACGAAACAAGATCAACACTCCGATAGTGAAGTCCATACTTTATTTTGAAAGAGAATGATGGTTACGAAACAAACACGAAACAACTTATCCGGAACGATTAGGAGCTAGCTTAGGCCAGGGCCGGGAACCAGGCCCGTTCGCCCGCGCAGCGACTCAGTATCACAGCAATGATCTATCTAATCCTTGGGAGCACCGGAGGCCGGGAGCGAAGCGAACCAGGCCGAGGAGCCCCCCTTATGTACCGGTTAATTAACCGGATGTTTCGTAAGTCCTTGGTATTTCCAAATAAATGGTAGCTCAAACCAATATGCTTTGTTGATTGGCTAGCCAAAAATTGCAGATTCGTTTGATTGGCTGACTGTACCCATAACAACTCTACGACAAATCGATGGTTAACTGTAAGTTTAGCCTAGCCCAAAAATAGCTACCTTATTAGTAGTAGTAGTAATACTACCAGTAGTACTAACTTTACAGTTAGTATCAAGACAGTAACTTGGTTGTAATGGTAACGTTAGATATACACGGTTTACGAAACAAATACGAAACAATTTCAATGCAGTCACGAAACATTTTGTTTCGTAAAGCGGAGGTATCGATTTTCCTTTATGCTGGAGTTTGTATGGTACTTCAAGTATAGAAAAATACCACTGATTTACGAAACATTCACGAAACACTGGATTAAAGTATACTCAGCGTGAGTTGAAGGATTTTGAAACGCACAAATTTAAGTTCTTTGGGCGTACAAATGCATGGCGATATTGTCTCAAGGTGGAGTTGTGCGTCATTCTTAGTGTCCAAGGACTGGCTAACGTCAAGCGTACGAATACAACATTGCCTGAACTACTGTACTGGTTGGTGGCTTATGCATGGGAAAGGTGTACCCATCTACGACTAACGTTATGGCAAAAATGGTTCCTTATACTAACAACTATCCAACACGCGTTAATGGTAACTACAGTATGGCGTTAACGTTAGTAGGACAGGACCAGGAGCCACGATGGTGTTAGCTTGGGGGCATTGTGGAAGGCTGCCTCTCCTCCATCTCTATACCATAAGCTTAGTGCAACTCGCATTCCTCTCACCTCCATTCGACATACCGTACTCGTCGAACTCGCCGTGCCTCACTCATGGGAATAGGATAAAAACGTGTGGCCATTTGACTTTTTACTGGTGGTCACCGAAAATGTCATGTGTTGTTGTTTTGCTCGTGGTTAAACTGTGGAACTTACTGTTAACGAGAATTGCTTGGGCATCCTTATACGTATCGACGCGTAAACATTCGAACTATAACTGGTATGAGTAGCAAGCACTACAGCTCAAACACGGTTACAATACCTTCGCAAAGATATAGGGCCCACGGCTTGTTTGCTTGTTTTACGTTAGCTATGATGGAGTGATATTACACTTACTGTACTAGTACTGGGCTTCTCGACTATGAAGCAACAACCCAGTAATGCCCACTAAATAAAACTCCACCACACCATTTAACCACGAGCGAAGCCCCACGTCTAACTCTACCTGAAAATCCACGAGCAAAACCCCAAAACACCACTAGTGAAAAACTGCCTCCCCCTCACTCATAAGCATATACATCGAAGTAGTGTACAGTACATACATGCTAGCACCAACATTTCGAAGTAGAAATTAACATCAAATCTTGTCCAGTTATTCACAATGTAACCGACCAAATTCTCGCTTGTGTACTACCGGTAGTATGTTGCCACTTGCATCGTCCAAGCCACTGTCTTGGATGATGGTTGACTTCATGTTGGCAACACGACAACTTCGTCGAATTGACTCGTGGCTCGGCTCGATTCACCCCTCTTATTTGAGGCTTCGATTAGGTCCAGCCCCCAACAAGTACCTTGTCAACATACAGTCTTTGTGTTGGTCTTGCTGTAGTGCATGCGAGGTTCTACTCATGTTGCTTTTTCATGACATGTACCTCAACTTTACTTGTGCAACCACACTACCACTTTAGTTAGTAGTACTAGTAGTATATACTAGATACTGTTTACGTTTTGTATTTGTTTCGTGAACCACCAAGTAACAGTAGATAGTTCATCTCTGCCAGGGATGTACCACCGATATAATTAACGTAAGTAGGAAATATTAATGCATGTCGAGATTGCAAAAATAGTTTGAATTATCAACCAATGTTTTTCCACGTTCAATGTGAGACACCTAGTGCGTCTTACCTACTAATAGTGTACCAACTAAAGGCAATCCCAAAATATTTAAAAATATATACAACATATCCTATATATATTTATATATTTGGTCCAATATAATAAAATCCGTCCGCCATATATATTACGACGTCGTTTAGATGAGTTTCTTGGACTTGAAGAACTTTTTGAGGTAGATGACTTGCCACAACCCCATTGCCAGCAACACGAAGATCGAGAACGAGCTGAACCAGAGCACGCGGGCGTTCGTGGACTCGTTCGTGTCGCGCATCGACGCTTCCCGCTCCCGCATGTACAGCATCTCTCGGTGAATCTCGTCCACCGTGTCTTCCATCTTGCGGAGTTCCTTTTCCACCGGCAAAAGGTGCTCGCGCTTGGCGATCTCCGAGTAGTCCTTGGCTTCGACACCATGCTTGAAGTCGAGCGACACGCGCACGGTGTACTCGTTCGAGTTGAAAAAGCACGTCGAGAAGCTTCCCGCGGTGCCGGCATTGAAGGAGAACTTGTGCAAGTCGCCGCTAGACACGTCTACATCCGAGTCTTCCTTGATGTACTTGCCCAGCGGATCTTGGATCATCACCGACACTCCCGTGCGACCCTGCGCGTTGCCGAGGACGTCGTACTGGATGAGGACAAAGGAGTCCTTAGCAACTTCGTCGCTCAGGCACTTCTCCACACGCGTGGGGATGTCGAATTGGACCCCATGCACGGAGTTCACCAGCATGCAGAAGACAAGGAATACCGTCGTCGGCTGCATCATCATTCTGATCGGAGTTTTGTGCGTTCGATTGTGAACGTGGCGCTGGAATTGCGATTCTTCGAATAAAAATACAACTTTTAGTATACATTATGGTCGATAATACAATAAATTTACGTCACTCGATTTGATCTACGGTTACTAGTAACTGTTAATGCAGATTTGATATATTTTTCAGTTGAGTACTTGTACTATTAATACTAGTAGTATATTATTTCAGAATCGAAATATTTGTTTTTGTTCGTTAAGTACGATTTCAAGGTAGTTAAATCGATAAGTTTTAAATGAACTTGAATTTAGTATGTATTCCGATTAAAAACAAAACGATGCAAAACCTGAGGTCGTCCCAGTGTGCGACGTGTTTCGGATTACAATCATGGCCAAATTGGCGGCGGTTGCATGTGTCCTTGCCTTCCTGGCGTGCATGCTAGGCACAACCCAAGCCGTGATCTTTCAAGTGCGCGCATCTGCGACCAAGTGCTTAACCACGGACGTGGACGAAGGGTCGTTGGTGATTACGCAGTACCAGGTCCTGGGCAGTGTGCGCGGCAAGACGGGGGTCCAATTCTGGCTCGAAGACCCGCAGAAGAAGCAGCTGTCGTCGGACGCAGACATCGATACCGCCAAAGACGAGTCCCACGAGTTCACGTTCACGGCCAAGAGCTACGGGACATACGCGGTGTGCTTTGCCAACTCGAACGCGGTGTCGGTCCAAATCGCGTTTGAGTTCAAGCACGGTGTTGAAGCGATCGACTACTCGGACGTGGCCAAGCGCGAGCATCTCATGCCTGTGGAGAAGGAGCTGCGCAAGCTGGAAGACACTGTGGCGGAGATTCACCGCGAGATGCTGTACGTCCGCGACCGCGAAGCGTCCATGCGCGACACGAACGAGTCCACCAACTCCCGCGTGACGTACCTGAATGCGATGACCATTGCCGTGCTCCTCAGCGTTGGCGTGTGGCAAATTATCTATCTCAAGAGCTTCTTCAAGTCCAAGAAACTCATCTAACCGCGCCTCTGAAAAAGATCTAATCTAGTTTTGCCCAATCAGAGGCGTATATCTCACAATGCTCGCCTTTGATTGGATAGTATTTCATCCATTTCACTTGATTGGTCCTTCCAGGGTTGATTTGCTCTAGCCAATCCAATGAATCTACAGCTTTATCCTAGCCAATCACAAACGAAAATGCAGTTTTTTCTGATCTTGTTACTTCTGAATTAACTTTATGCTAACGTTAGTTTATAATTATCCGGATGTTCCGGATGCAAAGGCACATTTCTCCAATCACGGCATACAATCGTACAGTAAAATACATATGACAAAATAGTACGATGTAACTCACGTTAACTTAATCTTTACGCGTCTCACTGCTTAATCGACCGAGACGACGGCGTGCGCAAGCCAGTGGTCCTCGTCGTTGGAAGTCGCATCTGCCGCGCGGGGGTCGGCGGCGTGCCCGGGCCCCCCGACGAAGTCGGCAAGGCGGTGGTCGGAGGAGGCGTGGACGCCGTCCGGGGCAACTTGATGCCGCTGCTTCCACTTGTCGGTTTCCGTAGAAACGACGGCGTCGTGGGAACAGCCGCCTGCGACGAGGTTAACGAAGCAGACATCCCAAACGACGACGGCCGTTGCAGCAAGCGACTCGCCTTGAGCTTGTCCGTCCCCGACCTCCCGTCCTCTGGTACGGGCGTCGGCGGGGTCAGCTCGAGCCGAAGCGCCAGGTGCGCCGCATGCCACTGCCGGACGTACGCGGCGATGGCTTCGCGGTCGGCCTCTGTCAGCACTTCGCCGTCTTCGTCTTCTTTCTGCCAAGAATGCATCAAGTCGTCCGAGTCTTGGTCGTCGTCGCCGCCGTTGAATGGAAAATGCGCGGCCAATATCACGACAGGACTTGCATCGAGCACGGCGCCCCAGAACCCCCGGGTATCGTCGCCCCAGAGGCGCCGTAGCCGCGCCAGCTCGGCGTCCACCATGCGCGGCGGCAGGAAGAGGACGTCGGGGTCCCACAGATCCGTCGACTCGGGGGGAAACTCGGCGTCAAACTCGGTACTTTGCCCTTGATCTTTGTCTACCGGCAAACGGACTGACGCGGTGTCGCACGGTGGGACAAACAGTATCGCATATTCGTCCACAACGTCGTGGTCGTCGTCGTCGTCCAGACCGCCCAACACGGCGACGTCGTCGTCGTCGTCGCTCACGTCGCTAAAGCAAATGGCGCGCGCGACCACCACGTCCTGACGGTCGTGGTCGTGATCGGGTTTGGCGTCAACGTTCAGATTATGGGGCAGAAACGCATCCGACGTGGCATCTACTTGCTCAATGCTGTCGTTCCCAATGTCCTCGCCTTGGTCGTCGTCGTTGATCACGTCATCTTGTGCGTCGTTGATCACGTCATCTTGTCCGTCATGGATTACGTCATCTTGTTCCTCGTCGTTGATCACGTCATCGTATGGTCCGTCGTCGTTGATCACGTCATCTCGTCCGTCGTCGCAATCGATCACGTCATCAACTTGCTCCTCGTCGTGGATCACGTCATCGTGAGTAAATCTCCCATCCGATTGGTCGTTCTCGTCGTTCAGTACATGGTCCATGATGTCCTTCTCTTGTTCGTCGTCGTCGTCGTCGTCCGTGGGCTCGACCACGATCGTCCTTTCCCAGTCGTGGGATTTTTCCCCGTCCAGTGTCCACGGGGCTTCGTTGGGTTTTGTCTCGACGCGGCCGGGCGACGCAACAATCACAGAGGACAGACATATGTCGTGGGATTGTTCCAGGAAATCCTCCTCGGCACTGTCGTCGTCGTGGGCAAATTCCTCGCCAACATCCCCACTTTCCCCAGGCACATTCCCATCCCCAGGTGCCATGGCCAGGATTGGGGCCCCCTCCACCACGCCACGAGGCGCGTCGGGGTCCGCAGCCTCGATCACGTCATCCCCGTTGATTACGTCATCCTCGTTGATCACGTCATCCCCGTTGGTCATGTTCTCGTCCTGAATTACGCCATCCTCGTTGATTACGCCATTCTTGTTGATTACGTCATCCGCCCCGCGTTGTGTGCTCGACAACTCTGTCGGCGCAGACACATTGATAACGTCATCGCCATGTGGAGGTTGACCTTGTTGGGCGTGCTTCCACTGGGCAAACTTGGCCTGGGCGAGTTTCCGCGGGGTGTGGTTGCTCGTAGTACTAGTAGTAGTAGTAGTACTAGCGGCATCGTCGGTGGAGGGGTCTTGTTGCCACTGGGCAAACGTCATCACATGGCCATCCCCACCGCCAGTAGTAGTACTACTAATACTACTACTATTCGACAGCGATGTGGTGGTTGTCCGGTGGCCCACCACGATCGAGTCGGCCGCTTGCTTCCACTGGGCAAATCGGGACTTCGCCTTGCGTTGCGGGGTACTACTACTAGTACTACTAGTAGTACTACTCGTAGTACTTGCCACATCATATTTGTCTGCAACTTTGTCTGCAACACCACAAGAGTCTTTGCAAACCCGACTCGTGTCGGCTTCAGCTGGAGTCAGAGTGTTTTTGAGTCGGCTTTGAACAGCGTCACATACGCCCGCATCGGCCACCAACGCCAGCCACGTGTCCATATGTGACACCGTGTCCACCTGGGCCATGTCTGCCGACTCCCGACGGACGACATAGGCGAGGATGTCGACGGCGGCGGCGCGCACTTTGGTGGCGCGGTGGCTAGCATACACCACAAGTGCATCGCATAGGCGAAGGCTCGGACATGTCCAGCTTGATGGTTGAGCTAGAGTCATATCGCCACACAACACTAAGCTCCACCATATCAAGAGCCGCGCCGCGCCCAATTCAGTCAACGGTTGAAAGCCATCGGAACTGTCGTCGACCAGGACGTGTTCAAGGGCATCCCATCGGTCTGCCACGGCAAACTGACGCACAAATGCAGTTAAAAATGGCTCCAACTTGGCTACGGCAGCTTTGACCTACACAAACAGGGTTATCAAATCCGAAAATGAGCATGGGAAAAAGACTTATATATATATATATGTAATGAAATGTAGTGGCATACATGTATCGACGACGCTAGCAGAAAAGTCTTTTTTTACTTATTTGTCCGCGCCAAACCAGAAAATGAATAATAAAATACACCTCGAAAATGAAATGTACAATATAATATCGATCGATCTAGCGTAGCGTTGTCGCTATGCCACGTCCATTATTTCGATATGATGATAATATATATATATATATATTGTCTTCAATAAATATACGGTATATATATATATTGCCGTCAATAAATATACGGTATATATATATATATATATATTGTCGTCAATAAATAAGTCATATATATATCTATTGTCGTCAATAAATAAGTCGTATATATATTGTCGTCAATAAATAAGTCGGCATGTATACATATTGTCGTCAATAAAAAGTCGGCATATATATATATATAAAAGATATATTAGATCATTGCTTATACAATTGCCCTTGTTCATTAGTTAAACTAAATATACGGTATATATATATATACCGTATTATTTGTCGAGGGAGCTGCCCCATGAAATATAAAAAAACGTAATAACTATACCGATACAATTCAATGCAATCTTTTAAATAAAGTACGCACATATGCAATCTTTAAATCAAATGGTCACATGGAATAATTACAAATACACAAATACCGTAGTTGAAGATCAATAGCCGTTTCAAACCATATATATATACATGAGATAGATGGATTCCGCAAATATATATATATGGATAGAGACGTATCCAACCTGAAACAGACGCAGCAAGCCTGGCAAGAGCGGTCGAGTGAGCTTTACTTCTGCACAAGAAGCCAGGTACGGCAGGGCTAGCTCAAGGAACACTGGCAGCACTTTGCTATGCATCGAAGAAGGCGCGTTTAATTTGGCCGTGAGCATCTTGTTTACAACTGTATGGTCGTCCAGGGTAAGGGGGGGGGACGGCGACAGGACCAGCGGGCACAGCGCGGTCAAGAACTCCACTTGGAGCGACCACATCAAGTGTACATCTGCGACATCGTTTGCGAATTGATGGAGTTTCGACAACGGAGGACTTGGTTGGTCCAGCATCATGTCATCGTGTGGGGAAGGCACAGCCGGGAATGCCTTGTCGTACTGGACGGGGGATGTAGTCTCGATGGAGCTAGTACTACTAGTACTACTAGTACTGGCTAGTACGTTGGTCTTGCCCTCCTCTTTCTCTTCTTCTTTGGCATCATCATAGCGAACAGCTAGTGGTCGCATCGGTCGGTCATCGTTGTCGTGGCCATTTGGAGTGTCGTGGCCATTGGGAATGTCGTGGCCATTTGGAGTGTCGTGGCCATTTGGAGTGTCGTGGCCATTTGGAGGGTTGTGTTGGACTTTGTCAGTGTGGAGATTGTCGGTCGAGTCCGATGACTGTACGACGTCGGACTCGCGGCTAGATTGACGAATGGGGCGGTCGTCCAATGCTGTTCTAGCGTGGTCCATCCGAGTGTTGTTGACCTGGACATGTGACGTGGTTGATGACGCAACCGTGTCACATGGAGGCTCGTTGGTGCCGTGGATGGGTCGGTCGTCCCATGATGTGGACTGGTGGTGGATGACTGGATGACTCGGATCAGGACATGTGATGGCTATCACACTGTCAAGACAGTCAGTCGGCTGTGCGGGGTGACTGCTACTACTCGGGCAGCGATCTGCATACATTTGCCGTTCTTGAGGGTGAACGTCGTCGCATATCGCCACCTTGTCGCAGGTTATGGTGGTGGGCAGGTCCGACTCTCCGTTTACATGTTGCGATCGTGGATTGTCTTCGGATTCCGTGGGAAGCCCAACAGTGTGGGTGGTGTCGTCTTGAACTTTTTCTTCTACAGGATCAATACGGGACGTGGTCTGGACAGGTTGCAGCAGCTCGAGGTTGTGACGACTCGCGAGCTTCCACATGACCCATGCATGTTCGTGGATCTTGATCCAGTCCTCGGATCGAATTTCGCCGTTGATCTCTTGTCCATGGGTCAACACGTCCACTTGGTCGCTGTCACGATGGGGCCACTGCCGCACGACGATGGTGGCGTTCTCGGGCAAGTCGGGGTTCATGGCGAAGCGCATGGACTCGTGAATGCGCTCGGCCATGATCACAGCGTCCACTTGCTCGACAATGTACGGCTCGCCTTGGTACATCACCACGTACGACACGTCGTCGCTGTCGGCGGCGAGGACCGAAACGACGCCAAGATATGCATCCAACTCGAGCACCACTGACTCGTGAGTCGTCTTATGGCGTAGCTCGGTCTCTGGATACACAAACACGACCTTGACAAACGAGGTGGACTCCCATGGCACGAGAAGCGGCATCTCGTCGGGCGTGGACGCCATGACGTACCCTTCCGACTGCTGCCATGCGACCTGCAGCCACGGGGCTTTCAATGGAGGCGACGAAGTGCTCACGACGTCGTAGATGTTGAGTCTGTGGCTTGAGCTCTCCGGTGCGGAGGCACTGGGAGCGGTTCGGACGCGCAGCTGGGCGCCCTTGGGAAGGGCTGGCGACACGCAGTACCACCGCATGTATACCGTACCGTAAGTATTTGTAAAAAGTATGCGGCACTGGTTGTTGCTGCGATGAAATAATACTGCATTTGCTTACAAATGGCAAGTCTGATTAAAATATTATAGAATAATCACACGTATTTTTCATTTCCACATTATAGTATGCTCATGCAAGTTCTAAGCAAAACACATCTCTCTTCCTTGTTTAAAGCATGGCGAGTGCCGCTGTCGGCGCGTCCTGAAGGACTTCTTCCAAGGGTCCGCCCCCCACGGCAATATGCATTTGAGCGCGGACGACTTCATGCTGGAAGGCAAACACCTCAACGAGATCGTGGTCTGCCGCCTCGATCGAGCGCGAGAACTGTACATCCTTCGTCCATGGTCACTGCACCACGGCAAGGTGTCCGTACTAGGCGGCGGCGTCCATGGCCCAAGTATTGCATCCTTCTCGTTGGTGGTAGTGCAACCACTTGACAACGCGCAGTCGTCCAAACTCTGACACCGCGTTCATGGCCGGACCACCGCGTGCTTCCAGGCGATACGTGTCTAGGAATCGCACAATGCCCAAATGTCCACATGCCACCGCGTGTTGCATGCAATGCTTGGGAAACGAGTTCACAGACCCGTCGGCATGCAGGTACTGAAGTACGTTGAACTGGCCGTTAATCACGGCGGCAATGATGCAGTCATCGAGCACGAGCTTGAAGCGGTACATGCGACGCATGGCAGTCACATTACCGACCGACGCGGCGCGCGTGGGGCCTTTCGGTACGCACCGGTGGAAATGGCGGATGCGAGAGCGTCCATGGATTCCATACCACGCAGAGAAGATGGTGTCGAGTTGTTCGAGGTATTCGACCCATCGATCGAGCCCGCGGCGGGTCTTGCACTGGCAAAAGCTTACGTTTAATAATGACAGGATGTCCACATACGCGCCTGGTTGAAATTTCGGCACGACAGGGAGTAGTAGTTCCGTCGAAAGCAGCACCCGTGTATGTGTATATATGCTGGGAACATGCTTTAGCGGAGATGACGAAACAACGTCATCCTTGATGTGCTGTTTAACGCGCTTGGCGGGAGGCAGGCGGTGGGGATGTGGGGAAGGAGATGCATCGTCGGTGTTGTCCGTGTCGCTGTCGTGGTTGTTGGGACGGGTGTAAGGCGGGATGTGATTGTCGTTGTCTTGGTCGTCCTCAAGGAAGATGGCAGAGCCCTCCTCGACGACGATGTCTGGCGCAGAACAGGCAGTGGCAGAAGTTGACCACGTCCGTGTATGGATTGGACTTCAGTCAATTCAATGTAGAGCTTCAATATGTCGGCTCGGATTGGCCAAAAGATGCAAGTTGCAATAATGGCTTGCTTGGTAACCAACCATTAGTGGGCTGCTTGCAATGGAGTGCTTATCGGTATTGGGTAACCAACCATCCATACTCGTAAAAAGCAAGAGTAATCCAAATCACTTCTATATTGTAGTACGTATCGGTGACGTGCTCAAAACTTCAAGTCCATTCCCCAACATGCTTGAGTCTGCTACACATGGATTGGTTGCATTTCATGACCGTTTCACATTCTAGCCAATCATTGGACACGTCAAGGACGCCTGCAACATTTCCAAATGTCCACGTCAGCGAAACCCGCATGCAGCATGACAGTCCGTCCGTCTGTATCGGACACGTGCAGTGGATACATATTAACTTGCCCTTTCACGACAAGCAGTACTATATATATGCCAGGTTTAACGTTATTCGAGACAACTAACTCCCCATACTTTAGTTGCCAGCTTGGAGCGCCGCGAGCATGTGCTGGGCCAACCTCTCAAACGATCGCGTCGCTTCGGTCACGCACGCTTGCTCAATCATCCGGCGAAACATGGTGTGTTTGATAAAGTACACGCCGACCGTCACAACCACTTGACACTGGTCGTCGTTGTCGTCGTTGTCGTTGGCACTTGTTACGGTGGTGCAAGACTGGACGGTAAAGTACGACCCGTAGGGCACGTCCACGCTCACATCTGACGAAAGCAGCCGAAGACACGACGGGGGATCGCTTACGACTTGATACATATCGGTGCCGTCGATGCGAGAGGTTCCATTGGTCAGGGCAGACTCGACAGGCAGCACACAACTGCGCCTGCGTGTGTAACAAGAGGTTTCATCTTGTTCTTGTTGTTGTAGTTGATGTTGATGGGGTTCGACCAGTTGCCACGAAGTGAATGAAATCGCTGTCGCGCGTTCATGGGCCAAGAAAGACTTGGAAAACGACGGGTCCTGTACAAACCTTTGCAAGTACGATTGCACAGAGCAGGGAAACGTGTGCCGCACGATTTCATGAAAGGAATCCGCAGAGGTTTCAGGCGGGTGAAAGACAAGGATGGACTCGTCACAACGACGATAACGATGGCGGGTGGACACTGCTTTACGCTGGGGGGTTGGGCTGGACGGAGGACATGATGGGGTGATGGAGGAGGTGGGCAATGGAAGGGTACGGATAGTAGTGGTGACAGTGGAGCCCAGGTTGGACTGATCGTGATTAAATGTGAGCGCTTGGATCCACTGGTCAAGTGACTGGCGGGTGTCGGCCTGCCATGTTGAAGCTGTCGACCGTTCGTTGTTGTTGTTCGTGATTTGGAATCCATAGCGGAGTTGACGATACACTGGGCTTGGTTGATGGAAGGCTGCTGACTGGCATCGGATTGCAGTGGCGGACGACAGATGAGCCACTACCACCTCGGGCTCGAGCATCAGTAGATCGTCCTATACCACATCACATGTACAATACATCTAGTCAACAACGATACAAGTGTCCGTACAGTGGAAGCAAGTAACCTTCCTTCTTGAATGTACACCCATCGCCTGGACCGGGCCATCGTGGCAGACACTACTTGAAACAAGTACCCTTGCATCATCACTTTCTTGTTCATTGCCAACGTCGTGGCTTCTACGGCCTGGCTACTGGACCCGCCTTTGCTTTTCTCGTCACCCTCATCGGTCACGAGCTCGGGTTTCAAAGCAGTGCTGCTGCCAACAACAACAACATGTGCCCCCCCCCCGTCCCCCTCAACTAAATTTGGTTGTTTCTCCGCCGAATGGAGCTTCGATAACGCACAGCCAGTTGCATTCCAAAGATGAAGCCCTTGACAAAGCATGGAGCGAAAATGAGTCACGACGTCATGTCGTGCAGACTCAAACGCGTCGTGCGCTGCGCCGAGCACTCGATCCTGGCCTTCCGCTTCCATGTTGAGCATCACGTCGTTGGCCAATGGAGTCATGGCATACGCCAGCGCAAGGCTGTGGTGCTGCGTGAATCGCATATTCAGCTTGTGTCGACGGCGAGCATATTCGTCGCCGTGGTAGAGGTGGGCAAACTGGTTCCACGACGTGATCACATGCACGTTTAAAGCGTCGGTGATGGCCACGTGAGAGGAGAGTACATCCTCCTCCATGTGCTGCCAAAATGGACGAAGTAAGAAACTCTGGCGAGGAGTGGATGATGCACAGTCGTCATCGCTCTCGTTCTGGTTGGTCCACCAATGAAGGGTATCGTCCATCGCTTGTTGGAAATGCCTGAATGCTTCCATAAACCCTTGACTGGCTTGGATGACGGCGGCGGCGGCACTCACGATCGTCTGCACACGGCCGTGGGCTGTGGCGGAAATGCTGTCCATGTCCTGCAGGACGCGACGGAACGCTGGGGAGTCTTCTTCGATGTCGTGGACGTCCTCTTGGTTGTTGAAAGGTGGCGGGAATGACGAGAATGATGGGCCAGCACCTTTCGTGGTTGGGTCGATTTGATTAGATGGGGAAGAAGTAGCAGTAGTAGTGGAGGACGACGAGGTGGTGGTACGAGTCGAAGGGGGCGTGGTGGGGACCTGTGGGACGCAAGTGTTTGCGATAGCCACGACCTGCCTAGCTACTGCTGTCGACACATTACATGCAAGGGACAGCTCCGCCACGGACGCGGACCTGAGTTGAGTGACACAGTCCACCAGCGAGAGAGTCGTCGGCAGGCTTTGAATTCGTCGTGATGGAACGTTGTCGAGAGGAGGTGGTTGGGACGGAGACGGTGGTGGTGGCAACAGCTTGAAGCGTGGAAAGCTGTTGGAGCGCTGCGTGGCTTTACCTAGAGATGACTGAATCGTCTTGACGAAGAGTCGGAATGGGTCCGATTTCTGTTCTTGAGGGGAAGAAGTGGAGGATTCGTCGGGGATGGGGGGGCGATGACGCCGACCGGTGTCTGGCAGGCGGACGGCGCCGTACCGAAGAAGAGGACAGGTATCCTCGTCGACTTGGTTGTTGGGAACGTCAATCACCGTCGAGGCCAGATCCACCACTACACGTTGCATCAACCTCCAACTTACCACCATCTTGAGTAAGGTACCTTGACCAGAAGTCATGTCGTACAGTCCAGATATCCCTGGAAGGTCGGCTGCCGTGTACGTTTCAATGTACGCTCGAATCGATTCAGTCAGTACCCAGCACATGGATGTGTTGGCCGTGACGCCGCCCACATGGATGCCGTGGGCGGCATCGCCATCCAAGTGCACGCTACGCAACGAGTGACGGACTGGTTTCTTTGTAGAGTATCGTATCGTACACGACTGTCACACTTTGCAGTGGCGATGACGTAGTATCACTATGTTTGGTCATTGAGCTCGCTGGCCAGCCACTTCTTGCGCGTCTGTTGGATCTTCCAATTGACTTTGTGAATTTCAGTATTCTCAAATATTGCATTGGTATGAAATATATGGATATTAAGTATAACGGGGGTGTAGCGCAGTGGTAGCGCGTCCGCTTTGCATGCGGAAGGCCCCGGGTTCAATCCCCGGCTCCTCCATTGATTTTGCCATTTTGAACACTAAAATTTCTGTTATTACTGGCTGTGAATACAATATGCAACTCGTATACGCTAAGTACCAACAGCTACATATGCAGTGCTAAGTTAAATTGGCATATGAGTGTACCAAGCCAGCAAATAAATACCTGACGACTAGGTCGAGATTTTCAATATGGTAACGATATAACGATCACAACAATATGGCAACGCGATCCCGACATCGTTCCAGTCGACCTTGGGTGTCCACAACCACCGATCAAAGTCTAGCCAGCAGTACGCTGTGTTGAGCTTCAACACGCTAGCGACCGACGTCGCGGTGTGGATGCCTTGAATGGCACTCTCAATGGACGTCAATTGCTCGGAGATCATGCGCCGAGGATACGTTGCCTTGAGCGCCACGACAGTGTCAGACCCGCTGTAGTCTTTTTGGATGGCCATGTCCAAGATGGAGAAGGCCGTGGGGTGGTGGAGTCGACGTAGTTGGTTTCGAGACGGAATGCATCATTGAATGCCCGTCGAGTTGAACCATCGTGGCCAAAACAGGTCGTTGGCCATGTATGGTTCCAATAACGTGAGGTACTACATCGACAACCCTATAGTTGCCGCGACGTACACAAAGCCATGGTGGCTGCGGATGGGGTGTCGTCCATGGGAAGTGGAGGAATCATCGTCTACAATGGACTGACGCGGTTGTTTATGACGAATAACTCCACAGGTTTTCGGTGTCATTGAAACAGATTCAATAGGTCGATCTCCTGAAATGTCTAACGAACCATGGTCATGTGGACACTACTGTGAGTTACTGAAGCTATGAAGTCAGGTTGCGACACCCGCACGGGGTTTGAAAAGATGCGAAATGGTGAGAGGTTGGCAAGTTGAATAGACTGTGAACTATAGCCACGTGATATCACTTGGCCATATTTGGATCGTGACGTACCGCTTATCCGTCCAATAGTTGCTATGGAGTCGATGGAAGTTAGCGCGGGGAGAGCTTCGACAACGATGACCTACGAAGCAGGACGACGGAGTTTGAAGGACTATGATGCATCGTTCAGAATCCGTAAGCTATGGGGTAAATGATGCAGTGTATACACCCACATTGCGCTCGTGTCGCACATTCACCGGGACTTCGTCCGAGCTCATACTGATGTCGTTTTCTGTGACAAGTTTCAGGAGGGGGGAAAACAGCACAGGGCCGACCGCCGCGTGGAGGATCGCGTCCGGGCTGTGCATAAGCACCCACAGCCACAAGTCCATGCCAGCTTTGCGGACGTTAGCCTTGATGGCGCGGGGCCGCTGGGGACTGTCGCCAAAGAATAACGTACATACGACTTGCAATTTGATTACCTTTCATGATACTCCAGGTCCAGTACTGCGTCGATCGACCATAGTTCGCCCGTTGTGGATCACTATGTCCATAATAGCAACTGTGATATGGTACGACTTTTGGCATCATTCTTTGATGCTTGTCGATATCATGCATGCGCGGCTGTCTGTCCCCCACCTTGTTCCACCTGCCATCCTTCGGACCTTTTCGGCGCGCTCCTTCATCACGGCGCTTCGATGGAGATCAACTTGGACTTTCGAAAATGCGCGCCATGACGTGTGGAATATCCGGATAATACGGATACGTATTAGTTGCTAGAGGTTCACTACTTTATGAGCAATCCCAAAGGTTTTGCGGTTTGGCGTCAACCACAACCTTTCTCCATCATGTGGCGTCAAGTTGCGCATGTGGCGGCGCGTCGGTCGTCTGCAGGCGTACGTTTCAAGATAACGTCCCGAATGCCTTCAAGCAACAACTTCGTAATGAATGGGCCATGCAGCCGTCGTGGGAACATGCGAGCATTCTCGAGCAACAGCAGCCTAGAAAACAATCCAACGACGTTCCAGCGTGCGGTGGACGATAAGGACCGATACTTTGCGTGGGACGAAGCCGAGGTGTTTGCCCCCGACATGTTTGTCGTGAAGAAGATGGCGTTGTTTGCTATGATCCATCAAGCATTCCCGAACAAAGCCGACTTCGACCTGCCAGAGTTTCTCGATGGCGCCAAGCATGCCCTCGAGTTGGTGCTGCGCACAGTGTACTCCCCTGCGTTCCTCGAAGCGGCGGTGGACCCCGCGGTTGAAAACGACGAGATCAACCTCTTGAAGGAGATCATGACCCCCGAATGTCTCGACATGCTCACCCAAGGGTTCAAGATTCACCACGACAACGGATGCACGAAATTCGACCTCACACAGCTCGACGTCCGAGCGTGCCACCTCGCCAACGTCAAGCTGGCTGACGACAACTCGTCCATGCTGTTGTATGTCCAGTTCGACACTGCGGAACACGTGACTGTGTCTGGGACCAAGGACGGCGCCGCCATCGCCGAGTCCTCTGTCCGCGAAGCCGAGGCCACGTGGGTGTTTGAGTCCCCCACGCCGTCCAACTTGCGATGGACCGTCGTGCAAATGTGATTGCCACCACTTTATGCCAATGTGTACCTTGTGCATGTATTCATTCACCTGTACTAGTAGTTTTTAACGTTAATCGGGTCAGCGAAATGAAACGGGCGAAACGTTAATAGTGTGTGGACTTTTGAAAAAATGTAATATCTGGTGCCCAAGGACTGGCAAATTTCTCCATAGTAAGACAGTAACTGGACGTAGGACTGGCTTACCCCTGCTCTGGAACAGTATTACGTAAACTGTATCGCACATGGTGGCATATCTACCGTTATCGCGTCGATAAAGAGATTAATAATCGAAAAAGTATGTCGAAATCCATAAAAGAAAATAGAATGTTCATTATCTATTTTAATTACACTATGGAGTAATTAGTAAGCTGGTCACTTGGACAATAAATACCAAGGATGTACGAAACATCCGGTTAATTAACCGGTATATTGTTTCGTAAATGGGTAAATATGTATAAATACTTGGAATTTGCGATATTTTGGTAGTAACGTTACAAGGTATACCCATACAGTACTAGTACTCCGGAGTACTACACTTTAGGATTAATACGTCGAATACTTTTCCAAATGATATTTCCATGCATATCATACACTGTACTACTACGTACGTAGTAGTAGTACTATTAGTCTTAATACTACTACTATTAATAGTAGTACGTGTTCATAGTATTAATACCAGTATTTATAGTAATTCGAAGTACCACTACGTATTTTTTACTAGATGGAAGTATGGGTGTGTGGATAGATTTTTAAGTTAGGTGTCTAGGACTACGATTTGTGATGGGGTGGGTGGGTGCAGAGGTACTTCGTCGTCGTCTGTCGTTGCTGCCGTCGTTGCTGTGCTATTGGTAGGCAAAGGTGGATTAGTAGTTGCTGGTTCCACCAGTTTCTCCAATGTAAACACCAGCAGGCGGATCTCGGACGCCAGGGACGGGTACGCGTTGCTGTGGTCGTTGCCAAACTCGACCACAAACTTGAGCAACTTGTCTCGATTCCGCAGCAGCAGCGATACAATGTCGTCATGTTTCGACGGGTTGGCAACAAAGATCTTGAACACGTGGAAGGCATCGAGGCGCAACGCATCGCTTTGTTCGCGCAGAAGTTGCATCACAACTTTCAGGTGGTGCTTGTCCGAGATGTACCGCATCATGGCGGGGCCATTCCTTGGATCTAACAGCACTTTGGACAGAATCTGAAGCGCATGGCGCTGGGTCGCGTAGTTGGCCGACGCCAAGAGACGCTGGTACTGGGTAAAGACGCGGTCGCTTTCGGCGTCGAGCTCGGGGGTGTGGTGCGTGAGCAGGCAGCTGATGTTGGTGAGCGCGTCGGACGAGATGTCGAAGTGCGCGTGGGTGCACGCGACGGTCACGAGCACGTCGAACTCGGCCGGCATCTTGGACAGAAACAACGAGATCGCGTCGTCAAACGTGTCCAGGCAGTCGCGCAGCATGGCGCCGCAGACGAGCACAACTTCGGTCGCGGGACATGCATACCCTAGACACAGCCGACCCAGGAACGACACTTGGCACACGATCGGACGGATCGCCGCCGGGTGTTGATGCACCATGGCCTTGATGATCGCACCGACTGATTTCTGCGCTTCAAACGAGATTTGGACGAGCAGGTCGGGATGCACGAGCCGCTCCATGACGTGGTACCGAAGCAGCATGTCCACCACTTGGACGCACTCGTCGGTTTGGATGGGCACGTCCGGCGTGCCGCATACCACGAGTCGGATCTTCATGAGGAGGCGTTCGACGCGACCGGTGGCATCTACGTCAAGCACGTCGACTTCGCTCACAGCACCATTCAACATGGAAGAAGGGTCGTCACGAGGAGACAGCGGCGGGGTGGCCGTGTCTGCGAGCAGCGCGTCGTTGTCGTCCAAGTCATCCCTTTCGTCGGGCAAAGCTGGCGCGACCTCGTGCAGCAGATGATGGAGCGACTTGGTCAAGCGAGACACGTCCTTCTTCCAGAAGAACAGACTCATGGTATGGACTGGCAGGAAGGCTGGAACTGGCCGAGGTACGTGCGCAGGTTGATGGTTGCTTGGGACGACTTCAAGACGGCCGCAGTAATCGTTACGCGGTTTCTGGCGTGGTTGAAGCACTTGGGCTCGCCCCCTACCCCCGAGTCCAATGGCCCGTTTTCATTGGTCGGGTCTCACTGGCCTCAACTGCGATGGTGAAAAAATACGAAAAAATTCCCAAATTTGGTTCAACACACAGTTCCGAATTCGGCAGTGCATGCAACCCCCATCGAACATTCGAGATCGCGACAATCACATATGGCCACAACCGAACGACCTTGGCTGCGATATGAGGAGGTGGTGTAGGATAACTTGGTCCGATGTTATGTTATTGGAAGTGTCGAAATAAATTTACTGTACTTCTGTAGTACTATTTCGAGTCCTACTACGTAGTAACGTTAGTGAAAATTCATCGAGAATACTAATAGTTATAAGCGTTGATTCGGTACAAAATTCTAGACCTGTCGTATGTATAGCATTGAATCAATCGAATCACGAATCGACGCTATTGGCTAATCCCAATCTGGAGTGGATTTGATTGGCGCTTACAGAAGGACAAGTATAATCAACCAATCAGAACACCACCGTGATTCAATATTGGTTAGACAAACCACACGAATATTTTGGTAGAATTCACAATACTATTACTACTACTCCGGAGTATGTAGTAATGCGTAGTACTAGGTACCTCAAAGTACAGTAGTTACTTCAAGTACTATTAATAACTACTTCGAAGTGTTACATGCAATTCGTTGATTTCCCTGAAACGTCGAATTTCGTAAAAAACCAACTGGCATGAATCAGCCCATCGGGTTGGTCAATACAAAATTAATTCTACGCATTCTACGCTTTGATTGGCTTAATATTGACCAGTCGTAGAGTTTCCAATTTGACGGATGTACAATCGCACTGCAACCACAACGAGGACACTTACTAAATATTAAACCACGATGAAGAACTACGCGACGCCTAGGTACATTTTGCCGACTTCGTAGGTCGAGATCATGATGGCACAGGACGGGACGATCTTGGCGATTCGTGGGGTGAGACCAGTCATGAGTGCTGCCACGCCTTGGGTGGCCACGAGTCGTCTCAGCACTTGGGACGTCGACAGCTGCATGCTTACATCCACTTGCTGCAACGTCTTGACCACGTCGAAGGGCGTGGTGACCGTGGCCGCCAGCATCCCCGCAGCAGCGCCGGCGCAGAACGCTTGATGCACAGGTCGCTGGTCGAACTCGGGTCGTTCCATCAATCGCGCCTTCAACTGCTCGTAACAGGTCCAGTAGATGGCCGAAAACGGCACGTCGCGAGCCAAAGTCGCCTGCAACCCGCGCGTGAGAGAGCGCACGCCATTGTCTTGCACCGCCTTGCGAAGAATGGACACCATGTTCTTCTCCACGCCGTTTTGCATGCGAGTGCGCACCAGCTCAAGCGGGGAGACGACGGTCGCCGCGACAATGCGCGCAGAACTGCCCGCGAGAAGGGGCATCAACGGCGCCAATTCGGGAAACAGACGGGCGCCTTCGTGTACAAGGTGGTCGTAGGATGTGTAGTAGAGCACTGTGGAAGGAATCGCCAGCATGAGGGTCGGTGGAAGTCCGGCAAAGAGACCGCGGAGCCCTTCGGTGCGGAACACATAGCGCAGCGCATCGGTGGTGCCGTGGAGATGGCGGCGAGAAGCCGAAGGAATCGAACATTGCATGCTGAGGGAGCGTACACACGCCACACATAGAGTATGAGGCCGGGATGACATCATGTTGCGAGTAGCATTTCCACAGGATCGGCGGCAAGCTATGGAAAGCGTCGGAGATGGCGACGGTCGGTGCTGCTTGGGGTTCGATTGGGACTGCAAGCGGACCTTGGCTACGTCGAGAGGTGTCACGAACAAGGATGTGATCATGGCGCCGGTGGATGCAGCCAGACTCTTCTTCAACGACAGACCAAGCGTCGATTCCGACGGTTGCGAGGAAGGTTCTGCTGTTGCCATGGTTGACGAAGATTGGAAATGTGAAACTGGGCCATTCGAAGGAGACAAGTACTTTCGGTGTTCCGTCCTGTCATCCCTCTTGCCAAATCAACCAATCAAATCAAAGAACGATTTTCATTGGCTGAAGGAACCACCCAAAGGTTCAAAAGATCGCGAAAGCAGGGCGGGGGCAGGCGCGATGGCCACCGATACGTTGGATGCGAGCATGCAACGGCACGCGAATGCGGGAGATCCGACGCGTAAATGAAAAAGTGCGCCAGCGTACGTGCCACGTACGTCTGTCACCTACTGTGAACCCACTTGGGGCCAGTAGTATTGGCTACCGGGAAGGTAGTATAGGGTGAATGGAGTACAAGGACCGAGAGCTACGTGGGAACTCACACGCCGCCTGCTTTAAGCGATCAAGACGAATGGCAACCGAAGCCATATAAGGAGAAGTGACCTCCCCCATCCTGCACCATCCACTGCAACTCACTTTAACCTACCTATATGTATGTACCTCCACAGCCAACACTAGTGCAGTCAACAACACTGTCATCATATTCTGACCATCCTACGTCTTCACGAGCAGCTACAGTATCATCGTCACAGGTGAGACTTGGCAAATGCAGTCGAGTGCAAATGCGCTTGGATGGCGGTCGCGAGGGCCGCCGCCGTGCGCTTGCGCTGGTGGATGCATGTATCGCTGTCGTCGTCCGTCACTTCCGTGCCTCGCATGTGTGTCCCCAGCTCCAACTGCATCGCATTCACATTCGACACACCAAATCCATACGTCCTACCACATCCCCACATAAGCAAGCCACATCAACCACTCACTCGCTATGAGAGGAAGGGAAATATATTCTCGTCAAGGGAGATGGATTGATTAAATAATTCATTCCGATTGGCTGAGCGAATGATTTACCAAGTAAGAGCAAATAATTTTTCCTCGTGCGTGTCAGAAATATGTATAAATATCATATATATTTAATAAAATAGATATAAATACTATTTTCCCTGCCCACCTCTGCTCGCTATTGTTGTGTATATTCTAAACTGGAGCAAATTGCCGAAAATCGTCAGTTCACCCCATCAAACTCAATATTACTGTATAATTAATGTGATTGGAATCACCACAGGAATGGGTTTTACATACAAAACTTAGTACAAAACAACATCAACCGATGGATTTGGTGAATCTGCTCAAATATCCAATTATTTTGCTGAAAACGTATATATGTATATATATGGTCGATATATATATATATATATCGACATACTGCACAATATGGCCACCAAGAAACTCGGAGCGTTCGGGCACGGTCATGGAGGGCGGCGGGTACATGCCCTGGAATCCATGGTGCCGCAACGCCGCGTCCAGCGCTAGTCCAAATTGCCTAAAAAAGGTAGTATTGTTGAGTGTATTCTAAACTGCAGCGCCATCGAGAAGGAACAATCGACACAACCAAATGTACCGAAGAATTATAAGCAGAAGAACCAAGCCAATCAGATTGCAGGAAACCATCACATGAAAAACATCGAATTAGTGTGAAACCTAAATTAGTGTGATTGGCATCACCACAGGGCAAGTATTTACATATTATGCATTCGATTGATTCAAAGTTGGCGTGGGTAGTCCAAACGAATAGCGGCAGCCCAAACGCCGCAGCCAATCGACTAGCCAATGAAATTTCTTCACAATCCTAAATTCCAACCAATGGTAGTCCAAGGCTTTCGCCCAGTAGTTGTCCCAGTTGAACTAATTATATTCAATGTTCGTATGGTGTACATTGTATGGTATACAATTGGGCTTGGAGTCGATTTCTCAAATATAAAGTCCAAATTTGGGTGAAAAGGACAAAGAGAAACCGATCGATAGAGTTGGCGAATCCGAGTCAGTTAAATGTCGGGTAAAAGAAGGGGACAATAATATATAATTTGGTTTCATAACGTTACCGTTGAAGCAGGGGCAACGAGTGCAACGTCCGTCCATTCCGAGTGCCCGTGTACAATATATCTTTCGACTCGACGGCGGAAATCCCGAGCGTCGGACACGTCTTGGCGCGTTGGCCGTGGATGTCGAGCAAAAGCGGATCAAACATGGGGAACCGCAGCCACATGTCCTGCAGCACATGCACCAGCGTGCTAACCATACAGTTGTCGAATAAACCCCCAAAACCCCATAACCCCCGACACTTGATCATAGTTATTGTCAAGTCGATTCGAAATTCGAGTGGGGGGTGAACCAAATAGTCGACAGACAATCGAAAATCGACCAATCAAAACCCAGATCACGAATCAAGTGGCCAATCAAACTATCCACTCTTCGACCCAGTCAACATTGAATTAGTGTGTGACTGAAATTAGTGTGACACTGGACCTTTTGACATACACTAGTCAGGACATAGAATCGATAGATATCGATCGATAGTTGGCAAAGCAGCACAAACGTCGGCCAAATGTGAGGTACAAGAAGGACAATATGTAGTACCTGTGATAATGCGCATACATTCGAGCCGCAAGCGCTTTCTTGGGCACGTACGCGTCGTCGTGGATGGCGCGGTTGACGTCGACAAACTTGCGGTGAAACTTGGCCAGCACCATGTACGGCTGCATGTTTCCGTCCAACGTGGCTGCCGTTTCTAAGCCACGTTGTGAGCAACTCACAGAAAGGGAAAAAATGAACAACCTGCAGCCACGTGCACGGTTCGGGCATCCGACAGGTTGGAGAAGCGCTTCTTCGAAGTCGAAGATGGTTTCCGCAGATGCAAATGCTCCTTTTGCCACGTCCCAAACAGTCGACACGCGGCACTCCCGCCGTGCGGAATGGACAGCACGATGGGGATATTACCCCCATGACATTCGACCAAGTACGGCACCGACCCAGCGTCGTCCACCTAATCATATATATATATATATACATCATGTTATCAAGATACTATCTCCAACAAATAGGAATAATATTTTCTAATACTTTTCCTATCTCGAACACATAGTCATGTTTTGCCCATATTTGCTTCAGTCTAATGATATAAGTACTCACAGTACGGCACCGACCTAGCATCGTCCACCTATATATATATATATATATACATCTCATGTAATCAAGCGAATAACGTCACACACTATATCGAACAAATCGTACTATTCGCTACTATTTGCTTGAATTTTATAATAATATAAGTAATAAACGAGAATCTCCCATGTTCTATCAAGCTAACGTTTCAAACATGCATTGTTTTCAAGTAACCAAGGCGTATTTAACGATAACGTTAGCCCACATTCCAAGTTAATATATACAAAATCCACGAAAATATATATTATCAAAATATTTCCACGACAAAGAGAGGTTGGTGTCGTGTATAATATAATTACCTCAAGTTCTGGTGCGAGCACAATATGGGGATACTTGGATAGCTTTGAACTGCACAGTACCAAGAGCGAAGATGGTGATCCGAGACTGCTTGTGTCCATGTCCGTGGAGGGCCATCGCCGCCGAGTAGTGTAGTGAAACATGCCCAAGCGAATATGCAGTTCCATCGCAGCCAACTGCAGCCACGACGGCGATGTAGGATGGGACATCGCATGTCCTGGCACCGTCGCCGCAGTCGTGTCTAATGCAACGTGATTAGGAGAACATCACAGTTGCATGAGGGTATGTATATTGTATACCTGTACACGCGGTGAGCAGCGGAGTCATCGGGTGGTATGTGAGTCGAGCCTTTCGTAGCCGAACTGACGTGAACGTGCCGATGTGTCGAAGATGGGGTAGCAACGGCACGGCCAACGAGGGCACGAATACCGTACACTGGTCGCACGACGTGTAGGAATCTGCAGTGTCGGGATCGTCCTCGGGGGGTTCCTTGTGTAAGAGGGATGTAAGCTCCTCGATGTGTGATGACGGTGATAACATCGAGCGGACGAATCGTCGATGGACGGCGAGGTAGTGGCGACCGCCACAGGCTTCAAGGATCGCGGAACGATGCGCCTGGAGCCATAATGGAAGCTTCATTGTATCTACGTGGTCAAATGGTAAACACGTACGCGCACGACGATGGCGGAAGTGTACCTATGGCACACACTACGCCCAGGCAGCTTTGCGCGGGACGAAGGACGTCCAGAACTTGCAGGGTCCACGAGCGGTCTTGCATGACGTGGACAGCCAAGTGGCGTATTGCCATGTGCAATAAGTGCTCTTCGTGGGCAATCAGGTCGGAAAGTGCATGCAAGAGTTTGGGTGCTGCGACGTGTAACCTGCCGCAACGACACTGCCGGCATCCGAGCACCTCAAGAGTCGGTGAGAGCGCGCCACGTTGGTGCAAGTCGACGGCAAGCTGCAGCACGCAGTGGACATCCAAGAGCTCGTCCCTCACGTACATGCTTGCTTGGGCCCAGAGGCTGCAGGCATGGAGAAGAGTTGAGATCATGTCCCGTGCAAGTTACAGTATGAAAAGTAGGATCAACAGAACTGAAAGGAAGGTTTGCACGGTTTGTGAGACTAAATTCTAAATCCACCTATTCATTTTCAAGGGTTATCGAGCATGACATATATTGATTTTGAAGGGTGAACATTTTCAAATTTGCCATTTCCTTTTTTGCGCGCGAGAACTCGAGGGAAGGCACCGACGATGGCGACGTCACATGCGTACATGACCTCATGCACTACGTTCGTTCCATGCTGACAAGACCGTGGTATCCGATGGGTGTATGTATGCGATCATCACATGCTGGAGGTATGTGCGAATCACACAGCATCGTGTACGCTGGTCACAATTCGGGAAGACAGGCAGTGCCCCCCCACCTTGGCGTGCTGCTGCTTCTATCGAGAACAAGGTGCATGATGGCATGAAAGTGTGATAACTTTATGGCAAGTTGTCCGGTGCTTGTCATTAGAACATCGTTGCGTGCAGTGAGCGCTTGCAGCCAGTTCCACTCACTGGATTCAGCTTGAAAGTGATTGTCGAGGACGGTGTCAAGCCTTTCAGTCGTGCAAGTGGCAAGAGTGCGGATCGACATAAACCAGAGTTCACATTGGGCGCGTTTCGTCTGGTTCGAGCCGAACTTCAGGTCATGCATGTTGTACGTACTATACAGTTCGTCTTACACCGTGTTACTCAAGCACCCAGGTCGAGAAAACAGAAGCGTTTTGGACGCGAACGGCTCCGAGGATATTATTTAATGCCATGGAGATGACATTTCTGAATTCACCCACCAACGCTCAAGAACGAGTTACGGCGTGCTTCTCAACGGTGGGAATTGCAAGAAGGGCTGATGGTGGCCAAAGCACCTACCTCTACAAAGTCCCCGGTACTTCACCAAACCCTGAATGTCGTATGCTAAGTGGTCTTCATGTCGGTACTGACAGCATTGTACATTGCCAGTTCGTTGGTCGGTGTCGAGGTTCGAAATTCCTCTGCTGGCCCACGTCGTTTCGTCGTCGGGGGTGAAACCGCAATGTGGTTGCGTAAATCGATCGATTACAGTATTCCGGGTTGGTGCACGCACCACAATGAACCGCGTGGGGCCATTCGACTCGGCTTCATCGCCAACGCCCGACCCATCCTTCTTGGACAGACATGCCGGAAGTTCCGCCTACTTCGGCTTCGTGTACCTCGTGGCAACTATAGGGTTGTCGATGTGGTACCTCACGATATTGGAACCTTACATGGGCAACGACCTGTTTTGGCCCCAGTTCAACTCGACGGGCACTCAAACGTTTGTGATTGATGCATTCCATCTCGAAAACAACTACGTCGACTCCACCACTGCCGACCACCAGCCCACGCCCTTCTCCATCTTGGACATGGCCATCCAAAGAGACTACAGTGGGTCTGACACTGTCGTGGCGCTCAAGGCAACATATCCTCGGCGCATGATCTCGGAGCAATTGACGTCCATTGAAGGTGCCATTCAAGGCATCCACACCGCGACGTCGGTCGCTAGCGTGTTGAAGCTCAACACAGCGTACTGCTGGCTAGACTTTGATCGGTTGTGGCCCGTGGCGCACACCCAAGGTCGACTGGAACGATGTCGGGATCGATATGCAGACAACGCCGCCGTGTACATGGAGAGCATGCTTCGCATAGTACCGTGGAACGAATGGATGGCACAGAGTGGCAGTGATTTCACCGCGTCCATTGCTACGTACTTAGGTCAAAGCGACTTGGGTGTCCGGTGGCTAAAATCGGTGCCTAATGCGTTCGTGTCGGTGGAGGTTGAAGCGGCATATTGGCGGCAGAAACACATGACGACGTACCGGTTGCAGTGGGGCAACTTGTTCATGACAGGGCTGGACGAATCCATAGCGATTCGCAATGCATTGGGGATGGTCCAATACGTGCTCACGTACCAAGTGAAGCCCGTGTTTCGTCAACAAGTGTGGACTTCTGTATACATGAACTGGGGGATTTGGAATGACATGACGGGGATTGTGTACACCCAGTTGGACCATGCCAACGTCAGCCTCGTGCGCAACTCGACCGACGACTTTGACCTTGTCGTAGTGTACGACACATTTGCGTCGCCGTCGAGTGGCACCGTGGTGAGTTTGCTTCGAAGCGAACTCGGGCCTACAAACAGCATCGACATGTACGTGGTGCCGCGTCCCCCGAGTGCTCTTGCGCTGTTAAAGTCATTTCAAACCATGTGGACCGTCTTGATCGAGCATCACGATCCGACCCTGTTTGCCATGTTCAACGCCATCCCAGACACTGAATTGGACCCCGTGCCCCCTTCTTGGCTCGACCCGCTTCGAGTTTTCTACGGCGGCAACCCCATGTGTGTATTTAACACCCCGACGTCGTACGTCCAAGCCCCGTTTGGTTTTGACGACACTTGCACAAGTGCTGTGCGGCATACAGTATCCACGTCCAAGTGGCACGTCTTGTTTGCGACTATGGCAGTAAACTTGACGATACAATCGCGGCAAGACGACTTTAATCGCACGAGCGTCTGCGACCTGTGCCCAACGACGTCACACACTTGCTTGAACGTAGTGCACCAAGCCCATACCGTGTACGAGCAATGGCAATCCACGTTGTCGCAGATTCCACTGGACCTGCACGAGCATTTTCGTCGTGCCAGAGACGCATTTGTTGCAGCGTCCAACGTCAGTTTGATTCAATTTGCAGACGATCAAGGGTTCGTCGACGGAAACTACTTTGACCAGTCCAACCTGTTGGTGCAACCATTGGTCACGACAGACGACGTCGCGTGGAATTTCCTAGGCTGGCTCCACATGTACGATTGGATGACTGGGACGCGGGAAGTTGTGTCGTTTGAAGGCAACTTGCAATCGTTGGCCTTGCTTTCGACCGCCGACGTGGACCACGTGTACGTCCCTAGCAACCTTGAAGTGCCCCAACGTGCGTGCAAGTACGTGTGGTACATCTCGGTGTACGTGACATTTGTGCTGGGGGGGGTGGCGGTGATCTTGCTGATGTACGCCATGGGGGTTGCCACCCCCGGCCGCCCCCTGTTGCACTTTAATCGCGTCGTGGGATGTACTTGGATTGGTCGCCCGTTTCTGTTAGTACGGGGAGTCGCGGCCATTGTTATGCTCAGTACGTCGCCCGTGGTATTGTCCACATCGATGGACGGCGTGGCGTACTTACAAGGTATGCCTCGTTCTTGGGTTCAAACGCTCGTGGTTGCGGGGGAAGCAACTTGGGTAGCATATGTTATCCAAGATGTGTTGCTGATCGTAACCGACTCGTACGCCAAAGTGTATTGCCCTGTGGCCACAGCGATTACGTGGGTGATCTACGTTGTCGTGGATATTGCGACCCCGGTAGTTGCCATCTCGACAGAAATTGATCGGCACTGCGCGTTTGTCAACATGGACACGCATATTGCATGCTCCAGTGGCGTGGTTGAAATTGGGAGTTCCACGCGGGCTCAATGGCTCGTGGCCATTGCCCTTGGCTCGACCCTAATCTCGCTACTACTAACGTGGCTGGCCGAGCTTCTCCTCTACGTATCCGTGATCCGATCGACGGTGCAGTCGCCTATAATTTTTCCAGGCGCGTCCGCCGCGTTCTTACCCCGGACGCATGGCCTGCCTCTCGAGTCGTTGGATCGAATCGTGTGTGTCATGTCTGGCTTGCTCCCGTTTATGTTTCAGAACAAACAGTACGTGTTGGACTTGAAGCTGTGGGTCGTGGTGCCGTCGTCCGTGCTGAATTACCACTTGACGTCGATACCCTCGGCCAAAACGCACTTTCACCAGTTCATTCACGTGGCCACCAAACCAAACGAGTCCTGTCCCGAGGCTACAGAGCACTGTGAATCGAACAAGCTGCAGCAACAACATCCACCGCCACAGGACCAACCACACCCAGTGGCGACGACGTGGAAATTCGTCGTGTTGGCTGGGGCAGGGTTTGTGTACATGGTGGGGACGAGCGCGGCTAGTGTGTCGTACTTGGCAGTGACCCAAGTGAATATGGCCAACGACTTTTGGTGGCCCAACTTTAACAGCTCGGGCACGCACTTGTATCTGGCCAACTGGTTCAACCACCAGCAATTGATGCACACAACCAACGTGACTGCCCCCGCCGTGGCGTCGACGTTGGCCAAGCTCGAGTTTGCATCCCTGGACAAGTACAACGACTCCAACTCGCCCATCCAGTTCACGTCGTTTGCTGCGACCCATGCTATGTACGACATGCGGATGTCATTGCACGCGATTGTCATCGGTATACGAAGCATGGACGGGTGCAAAGTGCCGTGGATATCGACGCAATACTGCTGGGTGGACTTTCAGCAACGCTGGGCCATGGCTCGGTCCGAGGCCCGCCAACTGCGCTGTGACACCGCGTACGCAGCCAACGGTGCCGTGTATTTTGAGTCGATGGCACGCAACTTGAACTGGAACCAGTTCAACCGGTGCTGGGGCGATGCCTTTGACGTGGCCATTCGCTACGACTTGAACGCGTCCGACGCTGGCCTGGACTGGCTCGCGGCGTCGGTCGATTCCACGAGGGGTAGTAGTACTAGTAGTTCTAGTAGGACTAGTGTATCCGACGAAGCAGGGTACTGGTCGCGCGAGGGGATTCGGCACTTTACCATGCAGTGGCAAAACTTCAAGTCGGTTGGGGTGGTGGAGTATTTCCAGGTCGTGAATGCGTTCGGAGTTGCGTACGACTTGACGTTGAAGGACACGAAAAGCTCGTTTCACCTCGATACCCAAACATCCCGCAAACTGTCGTGGGGGCTCGTGGGGGATTTCGACGCCGTGACCAGGTACGGCTTAGCGCTTGGCAAATCCAGTCTAGTCCGCGGCAGCGCCAACTACCTGTACGACGGCGACCAAGTTCCGTCGCCGCTTGAAGCGCTCATGATTGCAAATGGCACGCTCGTCGACTTTACAGTTCCCGTCACCAATGTATTTCCAGTTCAAGTGCCAAGTACAGCGCTGTTATTGCGGCAATTGATAGGTCCATATGGTACGATCGACGCGTGGCACGTCCCTGTGCCAACATCATTGCAGCAATTCACTGCATCTGTGACCGAGTTTATTGTTGCGACCCTCGCTTCAAAGCCCGCCCAAGTACAAACGATGTGGACCACCCTCCCAATAGTGCAGGTGCTGCGACCGACCCCCCCCGGCTTGGTCGATTGGAATCTCGTGGGGGGAAACCTGCTTTGCGACTACAAGTGGCCGCGCGTGGCCATGTTTTCATTCTACGGGGTCAGTTCTGCCTGTTCGTCCATCCTAGCAGAACACATCGACGCCACCGCCATGTCGATCGTGTACAGTTTAGTGGGGGTGAACGCCATGTACAATGATAACGTCAACTTGACCGCGATAAGTCAGTTGGCCGGCGACGACGACCAAGCAGCAGCTGATGTGCTGACGATGCTCTCGACAACCAAACGCTACGTTGAAACCAACTTGTCGTGTGATATGACGTGGACGGCGCTACAGGAACAAGCTCAACGCGTTCAGGCCGAAGTGGCGGATATGGCGATTGAAATCGCCCAATTTGCAGTCCCGGATGAGACCATCACGTCCGACACGGGGTATGGCATCCGTCCTGTCGTTGATATCGACATCCCCCCGATCATCCCCCCCCCGATCAACATCAATGTTTCAGAGGAAGTCGTCCTCATCACAGCGACGCAACGACGACTCGAACAAGGGGGCGGCGACCCCCCCCCCGCGCAACTGTATCACATGAACGTGTTTGACACGAATCAAGCGGCATTTCATCTCTTTGCATGGAGTTTCATGTATGACTGGGTTCTCGGTGTGCGAGAAGTCGTGACCTTTCAAGGTACGTACGTATGTACATCCATCACTGAATTTATAGTAGTTGTCCTTGATTACAGAAAATGTGCACTGTTGTTATTGTGGACGACCCATCGAATCATCGATTCACGATTCATCAACGCTATTGGCTACTCCATTTTTGAGTGGATGACTTGATTGGCTCGAAAGGACTAGTATATCAAAAACTCTAGCGTAAATCAATAGACAAACCAGGCGACTTTTGCAAGTTTATAGCGAATAAATCACAATACTGTTATTCGCGAAATCTATTCGTCAATTGTTTGGATTATTCATACTACTGACTTTATATATGTAAATGAAATAGTCATACTAATTTTTACCACACAATCATGAGATGTGGATACTTTGATTGGCTACTTGATTCGTGATCTGGGTTTTGATTGGTCATATATCGATTGTCGGCTCCAATATCGACTCGACAATTCAACAGTACAACGTGCGTGTGTATGGTATAGGGGATGTTGGCAGGATCACCTTGCTCTCGACAGCATCCAGTCGATATCAAGCCACATCCCCCCAGCCACTGGAGATTCCCACCAACGTCGCATTGTACCTTCGGTATGCGACAATGTACATCACGGGCACGATCTTTGCAGCGTCGGTGGTTGCGACCGTGTACATTCTCGTGGCAAGAGGGCACATCGAAGGCCGCAACATGTTCAAACTCAACCGTGTGGCGGGAATCGTGTATATGGGTCGTCCGCTGCTGCTGCTCCGAAGCATGGCGGCGATGAGTGTACTTAGCACGGCCACGCTCGAGCTGGAGCAGTCGTCGTCGGGGGTGCTGACGTACTTTATCGCGACTAGTACTCGCCCGTTGACCGTTGTGGGCGCAGTCAAGATGTTCCTCGCGGCGGGAGAAGTGTCGTGGTTCACGTTTGTCCTGAATGACATGTTCATGGTCGTGACCCGGCAGTACACGTCCCCGTACGCGTTCAAGTCGAGCCTCATCGTGTGGATGGCGTCGGGTGTGCTCAGTTTTGCAAGCCCCGTGAGGGACATCGCTACATTACGACGCGACTGCATGATTCGAGCTGTGGATTTTGACATGTCGTGCTCGGCTGGTACGAATATATATGATTAATTTGGACTTTTGGGCGGATTCTTTGCCAAATATACATATCGATCGATATTGTTTACTATTGTGCTTTCGAGTGAAATTTCATTGTGTGGTGGCGTGGTTTCTCGTTAGAATTTAAATCGATTTGATTGGCTACGTCAGGTGAGCTCAAAAGTATTAACCAATCAAAACCTTCTCAATGAAATTCAACCAATCAGATCGATTGTGGATCGGTTTGATCGGCGCGATTCGATTGCACCCCCTCCCCAAATTTGTATCAAATTGACAATATCGATCGATTGTTTACTCTTGTATGTAAAGTTCGATGTTGAAGTGGTCGAAGAGTGAAATTGATTGGCCACTTGATTCGTGTTCTGGGTTTTGATTGGTCGATAGATTGTCTGTCGATTTCGAATCGACTTCGACACTATTTCCAGTTGTTGTAGTGTGCTATTTGTTCGAGTGAAATTTCATTGTGGTTTCTCGTTGGAATTGAAATCGAGTTGATTGGCTACCTCAGATGATCTCAACATTATTAGCCAATCAAAACCCATTTCTCAATGAAATTCAACACCAATCAGATCGATTGTGGATCGGTTGATTCGATTGCACCCCAAATTTGTACTATCCAATCGACAATATTGATCCAAGGCAAGTGTTGATTGATCGAATACAGGAACGATTGAAATCGGGCAGTGGCGGCGGGTGGCCGTGCTCATGGCGCTATGTGTGACGTGGAGTGGCGTGTGCTATGCCTACGAACGTATCCGCCATCCGTTGCTGTCTGTGACAGAGCACGTCCCGTCGCCGTTCTTGTGTGCCAGTGCCAAATGGATGTATAACACCGACTCGTGGATGTTTCACGAGGTAACCAAATGCTGTTCGTCTATGTACACGTTGAGAGATGAGTTCTACCAGTTATGTCAGTCAAATCATAGTATTTTTCTAATTCGATGCTTTTACCGGATGACTGCCGTGTTCAATTGACTCTAAAACACAATATTGTGTGAGATACAATACAAAAAAACAACTCGGAATGATAGTCAATTTCAACCTTGTTTACTGATAACCTCTAATATAAATACGAAACCATTGTTGAATTCGCATAAATTATATCATATTCGAAAAACCCTTATACTAGTAATATGATACAAATCAAAAAGTGTCACTCGTCACTTTGAGATGCAGTATTGTCCATTTACCCAAAATTTGGACGATTTTTGTGCTGATTCGCCTAATCTATTAATCAATTCTTGGTATACTAAGTACTGACTTTTGTAAAGATCGTTCAGTGTCACACTAATTGAAGTCACATACTAATTCGATATGTTGCTTTGGTCGAATGTGAGTGTATACTTTGATTGGCTACTTGATTCGTGTTGTGGGTTTTGATTGGTCGAATATATTGATTGTCGATTTATTTGGTGATTCTGCTCATTCGATTGAGCACCGAAACACTCGAATGTCGAATCGACTTGACAATATATATTGGTCCTATTCCGCACTACATATGTACTGTAGGTGTATTACCTGGACAAGGCATCGGCGGCGTTGAATGGGATGCTCGTCGTGCAGGTCAGGGCCACGTTTTACGTGTTGGATGTCAAGTCGTGGCGGCGGTTCACGATCGACGTGCCGGGCGAGCTTCGACTTTCCCATACCGAACCCCGGGCCAAGGAACTCAACGTCGCGCTCCCGTTAACTCTTTACATGTATTGATTGTCCTTCTTACATAAATTTGGACTGTTCAATAGTGAAACCGAATGAACTATAAGTATATTGTATTCACTATAGCACATACTTAGAGTGAGTTCAATCTGCAATGGGTGTTTTAGAACACGTATTGATTGGCTCAACCATGCAGAAATCTTGTAAAGAATGGATTTTGATTGGCTAGTTTATTCTCAAATTGATTTGCCAAGTCTACTGGATTCGATTCTACTGGCGACTCCAATTACAGTATGAACCGACTTGACAATTGTACGTGGCAGCACATTCGGATGGAACAACCTCCGCTCGGATGTAGGACACACTATCAGTGTTTGCTTTTATAATCCAAAGCTCGCCCATATATATATATATATAACGTAGATTTCCAATTTACGAGACATGGGACAATTTAAGGGACATCGGATTCAGCCAATCACCCACCTTGAAATATGTGTAGAAATACCTCTTTAAATAAATGTTCTTCATGATCCCATGTGTTTTATATAAATCAATTAACCAATTGGCTCTATAAATACATAACCTGTTGAGGTTGCATATGTACCTGACTGAATATTATACCCTAACCACAAAAAATATATGCATGGATCAATACTACGATCAAGCTTAAAATATGTCTCTTAAATTATCCCCTACTTTTGAGGTGTTTCTGCTTAGAAAATGGGACATTAGGACATGATAGATACTGTGAAAATAGATGTTTCAGTGCTTGTTGGAAATACCTGCGTTTCCTGTTCACAGTCAATTAGAGAAAAATCATTATATTAGTGAAAATCGTGATTTTGTCACTTACATTAGTGACAAAATATCCCCCGTCCGCGCTGATCTAACAGCAACACGTTAGAACATGCTCTAATTCCGACACGTTCTAACACAGACATTCCGCTTTGTTTGAACATGTTGTGTTCGAACATGTTTTACGTGTTCTAACAAGTAGAACAGGAACTGTGGTAGAACAATCAAGTGTAATGAAACGCTTCAATATTATCAGCAGGACTAAGTTGTTGCGTTTGCTCGTCCCATGGTCAACAGTGGGTATCAGTGCAATTTGGTCTTGTTTTTTAGAAACAAAGCATCGCGATTGAACTTCACTGCACTTGTCCACTCGCTCATTGGAACTTGGTCTCGCACGAACTTGAACACACCACGCTTTCGACTTGACTCGGGGTATCCATACTTTTCCAAAGTCCACACGACCTTCTTGTCCTTCTCTTTGCTCTCTCCGAACACATAAATGTCTTCGTGCACGAGTCGTCGAAAAGCGCAAATGTCTGCCGAGTGTCCCCAAAGGTCTGCGTTTTCCCAGGGTTTCGATGCGTCCTTTGCCGCCTTGAAACGGGCAGAGAAAAGAGCTGTGACTGACTCCCGGACGCTCTTGCCTTGAAGAATACTCTTACGAACGGTAGGCTGGTTGTCGTACAAGATGCTGATTTCGTCGAACATTGCCGCCGCTTCGATTGCACGAAGCGTCTCGCGCATGCGCTTGGATTGTGAGTGGGTCCTTGACGTTTCCTTTCTTGTCGACGACAGCATGACGGATACCCTCAACATAGCAGTCAAGTGCTGAAAAGAGGCAATGCCCATTTGTCGCTGACGTGCCTTGAATCAGCCCCAATTGTCTGATTTTGTCGTCCAGGCTGCCGTAGAAGTGATTTTTGTCGTGGGCAATTGCTGCCAGCGCTTGGTTGCGGACAAGTGGTTCTTGCTTTGCAGAGACCTTGGCGGCGAATTGCGGCATGTCGACACCCAGTTCAAGTGCGGCGGTGGCCTCCATCACACGCCCCTCACTGTGGGAACGCTTGACTCTTTGCACCGCGGCCATAGTTCCACGACAGTAACGTTACTCGCTCGCGCATTTGCATTGGAAACTCGTTGGATCGTTCGTCGCAATATCGTACTGAAACGTAACCTCTTCGCCAGACATCAGGTCTCGCAACACGAGTTGCGAACCAGTCGTCCAGGCAAATTCGTTGTAGGCCTCGTGGGATTTCTTCCACGAACGCCACCAGACCTTCGTGTTGCCATTGTCGTCGTTGACTTCGAACCCCAGTTGCCGACCAAGTGTCGTTCCAGCATGCTGCTTGCACCACAGCTCGAAAGATGGCCCTGTGCGAGCTTGTTCGAACACATCGACTCAAGTTTCTGTTCGAACAAGTTCGACACATTGTCCAGGTTCGCTGTGACGTTGACTGAGATGCTTTCTTCCCCTTGCATGTTGCCTCCCTGTACTTCTCCGTGACAAACTGCAATGGCGCGAGAAGACAGTGTACTGGAAAACCAATGTCCACGAACCAATCACAGGGCATGTGTGAAGCAATAAACCTAAACACTAAAAAAATAGCCAATCGAATGACGCTAATCATGCACGAAACCGGAATCGACTCCTTTGCGCTGCGCACAAGTGAACACTTCGTAACCCACCATGCAAGTGCAAAGAATCCTGAAGCGCGAGAGCGCCAATCGCCCAGAAGTTACTGTCGACACAACCTCCTGTCCGGAATGGTACTTGGCATTGGCAACGAGCATTGGGTTAGTTCAAGGGGGTGACGCCTTCGACTCATTCCAACAGTGCCGGTCACGTATACTTCACTTGGCTCTCGCGGCTGGCTTCGAAGTTCGTGTGAAGGGGTGCTCGACTCACCGAACGTGGTGGTGCACGACCTGTGCAACTTTAAAGTCTGTGCTTCCATTCGCAAGTACGGACAGGTGCAACCCTAGGCATGGGCTTTGTCAACATATCGTTCTATCAATAGGTGGTCGTTACGCAAGCACACCTTGCACATTCGCAATTTTTGTTCACAACCAAAGCGGACGCCCACCGGAGCGAGCTTCCCACAGCAGCAGCGAGGAAAACCATGACCGACGACGACGCTACGGCGATCAGGACGTGTATTGGAACATGTTGGATGCTGAAGATGAGTGGACTGCGGGAACAACGATAACGAAACACACATCGGAGAGGAACACAATACTCACTTGTCAAGCGGTGCGTTGTGCCGATATCATTGTGTGCTCATTGAGAAATGTAGGCAGCGAAGAACGTTGCGGAATACGTCGCCCGATCCCGACGTACAATTACTTACGAGCAACATCATTCGAGCTGCGATCATGAAGGCGACGGGAGTGAATACGGCCGGCACATTCATAACCAATGTGAAGAAGCTGGCACTGGACTTGATCTCCGGCACAGTTGCTGCAGGGTACCAAAAGCTGCACGCGTACATGGTCCAACTCGCCGAAGACAATGGCGGTGAGATGATGTTCTACCAAGTTCGAACAGTTTTGAACAAATCGGGTAGGTACATACAGCGTGTTTGAGACGAACGAGAGCAACGAATTCACGCGCTGTTTTTTCAAAAGGCCTGTTTTCAAAGTCAGGGGTATATCTCACTGCAAGTGTCAAAGATGGATCCCATTGTAACCTTCTCGCTGCCATTGCCATCGTCCCACAAGACGATGAACTGAACTGGACATGGTTCCTCAAGCACCTGAAGAGTAGCAGCATGGGCTTCGATGAAAACGCAACGTTGTTTGCTTCGGATCGCGATAAGGGTATGTAACTAGTACTCGGACGGAACCTCATATGGCATTATAGGTATGATCAACGCAATCAAGGTTGTGTATCCTATGTGTTAGCATAGATATTGCATGTGGCATATATGCTTGAACATTCGAAGCAAAAAATCAAGCTGAGCGACACCGACAAGAATCTGTTATACAGAGTAGCCGATGCCACAACAGAAGACAAAGCAACAAAAGCGATGCATGAAGTACGAGAAACGGTACCAAGAGCATTTTTGTACCTCGAAGCGATCCCGGGAGGGATGCAGCATTGGTCCACGTGGGCCATCAACCAAGCTGGTTTCGCAACTTACGTAGTCAAAACGTCAAATGGCGCTGAACAAAAAAATGCATGGCTCGGGGTCCTTCTCCGCGCGTCGAATCCCGTGTCCGATTTGTACGGCTACATGACAAAGCTCATGTGGAAGTTCAAGAAACGCTATGATCAAGTCGTTGGACGAAGGCCAGGCGGTCTTGTTGAAGCTGCTAAGAGGCACCTCAACCAGCAACTCAAGAGGTCACGCGAGTATATCGCGTTCGAGTTGAACAAGGGCGTCCGCGATGTACGCCATATTGGAATGTTCACTGTCCGGCACTGTGAAGTAGCTGCAACGAAATTCACCCACCGTGTCCACATTGTTGACGTCCCTGAAAGAACGTGCACGTGTGGCTACTGGCAAGACTCACTGCTCCCTTGCTGTCGTGCTCTTGCTGCAACAAAGACGCACAGTAAGAACCTGCTTGTATGCCGTATTGCTGACATTTTGTAGAGTGGCCACTTGTGTACTTCAATGAGTCCGAACAAACGTTGTACTCAAGAACTGTGTTCCCATCTCTGCCTCGTGATCTTGCGTCCGATGAGCTTGTCAAGCCACCTCCAGCTCTTGCCCACAGCATGAAGAGAAAGCGTGGACGGCCGAAGGCAAAAAGGTTTGCGTCAAACGGCGAATCGCGCTTGTTATGAGTGTTCAGTAGGTTAGAATATGTTTGAACATTATCTGTTCGACCATCATATTTGTTAGAACATGTTAGAACACTATGTCGTATTTGCAACTCATCTTGGGAGACTTTGGGCATCGGAATTTGAACATGCTCTAACATGTTTCTGTTCGAACACTGACATTAGAAGGGCTAATCCTCACTAATATAAGTGACAAAATCACGATTTTCACTAATATAATGATTTTTCTCGTTCAATTATCAGTTTTCAGAAGTCGAAACCCATTCCTCAGTGCCGAGCTGCTTCCACTTCCCGGCAGCGACTCCAAAATAAGTCTCTTAAATTGGAAATCTACGTTATATATATATGCACTTAGAGGAATGAAGGTATGTACTGTACATGCATACAGTTATACAGTACTGTATGCTTCCATGTTCAAGCCACAACTCGATGGCGTCGCTTGGTGTCTCTTTGCACCTTTAGAGCCTGTTCCAAGTAGAATTGGAAAAAAACGAAAAATGGGGTGACAAAATATTTCATCCCATTTTCTACCCATTCTATGACCATGATTGATTGGACATAAATCATTAGACTAAGATGCATGCTGATTGGTCAATAACACAGTGTTGTCGGCGATACACACAAAGGTGTGGCGGGTGCAGCGCAGGTGGCGCGTGAACCATCCGTCGTATGTGCCGTCGGTCTTGACTTGCTACCACGTGGTACTGGGTACGACAACAGTGTTGATGCCAGGGGCGCGGTTGCTACGTTCGTCGATCGAAAGGCGGCGCCAACGGCAGCAACTCACGCTACAGTGGCCGAGTCCATGAGTCCATGATGTCAAATTGAAAAGTTGGAATGAGATTGGGATCAATGATTGGATAGTGGGCATCCATTATTAGCCAGTCATTGGCGAAACAGCTGAGGTGCCCAAAATGGGATGAAATGGGGTCATGTACCCCATTTTGAAAAATGGATTTTGTAATGAGTTGGGGAGCGTTTTGATTGGATAATGCCCATTTTGAAAAGTACTTGGAACAGGCTCTTACGTATTACTCGTACTTCGAAGCATCATTATTGGACCAGCTGGATTTCATGGAAAGCCATATGTTATTGTGTTGATGCGGTTTCAAATATGTCGCGATCTTGCCGTCGCGATTGGCTGCTCCTATTTGGAGTGGATCTGATTGGCTCTTATATAGAAAGGACAAGTGTACATTTGACTAATCAGAATAGGAAACCAAGTAGATGGCTATATATGATTGGTCAAAAAGAGTTTTCATAGTAAGTGCGCAGAATTGGGAAATTTGTAGCAAAGTCATACTCTTAATCCTAGTACAGTAGTACAGACGTAGTACCTGGTACAGTGATCCATCCCTCAAAGTTTGCTCCCTGGTATAAATTTATACTCCGTTAAATTTTATTTGATATTAATTTACTAGGGGCCTTATGACATGCATGCATCGTTTGAAAATTCAAAATTGAGGAGCAAAACACCTCACATTGACAACTACACACAAAGACATTTGAGGGCATGCAAAACAAGTGCAAGCAAAGCAAGCGGTTGACAATTCACGACAAGAACTCGATTAAAGAGTACTACAGAGAGTACTGCGTTCAAGAGCCACTACAAGCGTCGTCAAATGGATCATGTTGTAGACATGATTGATGATCCTACCGTCGAGTCCGGTCGCGAACCAAGAAACTTGTACGCCGTGGACGTGCTCACGGCAATGCGTTGGTCGGTTTCCGCCGTCACATCAACGACCATTCGCAACTGCTGGGCCCATACGGGGGTTCTACCTCGGAACTTGGGCCATTCACTTCAGCTTTTGCTTACAGTTAATGACCAGCAGATAGCCACCCTTCAAAGTTAATGTTTGCGGTTTCTTTGTACAATAGGCTGGCGTGGAAAATTTATATTTGGAAAAGCGATCAAACGTTGAGGGATCACTGTATTAATTTTACTCCGTGTGAAAAATTTGTAGCATAGTAGTACAGTACGTAGTATTAATATTACTTAATATTAATACTACCTACTGTACTACTAGGATTAAGAGTATGAATTTGCTACAAATTTCCCAAATTTCCGCTTTTCGTTCGATTGTGAAAAGCAAATTTATATTTTTTTGTATTTTTATTTGCTTCCACGAAAAGCAATGTGGGGTCAGTCAATTTGGCCATTCGTAACCGCATTGAAAAGAGGGGTGACGTCAGGTAGGGAGGGTGGGAATTCTCGTCGACTATCGAAGGCTTTCGAATGGCGGTGTCCAATTTGGTCACCTCGATTACGACCCACACTGCACAATCGTCTTATTCGACGACGAAGTAGTTATGTATGCTTCTACTATAACTCTTCATGCTCCTAAGCTCGCGCTTCATGCTCCCTACGCCACCTGATTACGTCACTTGCGGCTTGAGCTGTCGGTTGGCAATTGGTGACTGGCGCTCCGTGTTCGTGTTTCTATTAGTAGTTGTATGCCATGGAATAGGCTGCGATGATGATTGGGTATTTTCATCGTTACATGAGGTGGGCTCCACCAACGTCAAGATGCTCTTGGTTTTCGCGATGAAAAAGCAAAAAGTGTGAAAAGTAGAATCGAAAATGAAAATTGAATTTTTTTCCTAAATTGACTCCCGTATTATATCAATCAGAAGTTCCAGCGTGATTCAATATTGAATTGACCGTTAGATTACTTAAAACAGTTCCCCTGTTTCTTTTCTCCGAATTGGTGTTTATATGGCACTGTTAGTATTCGCTGACCACCTCACCTCTTACTAGGGGTTATGTGAATCTCAGTAAGTTAGTGATAGCTAACCACTGTACTGCTAGAAGTACTAGTACGTATAATACTCGTAGTAGTAATAAAGTGTATCCGGATAGGGTACTACTGTAGTAACTACCGTAAGAGTACTTCACAAGCAACATCGGAACTGTTGTAATGAGGGAATTATTCCCAAATATACTTCGGCTTGGTCGTCTTGCCATGACGACAGTGGTGAAGCAGTCAAAACACTGTATTCGGGGTACTACTACTAATTACATAAGTACTAGTATTACATTTTGGTGCGAATAAGCGTAGTTGATGATGTCGCATGTATTCACGTTATGTAAGCGCTCGCACAATACAGTACTGTAATGCCTGGAGGAGGTGATTGAACCATCACACTAGTCAAGTGTCCACCGATTCTGACCAAGATGACGCTGTTCTCATCCTCACGTCTCAACTGGAAAAGTGTCTGTTTATGCGGAATTTGCACGCCAAGACAAACATCAAGCTGAATCTCGTTTAGGTGTCCTCAAGATCGTTGTTTGCACGACATACTAGTATTAGTACTACATATTCGTACAATTATCGTCCAGAAACATGTCCAAGCTATCGTTGCCGCCGCACTTTTTCCAGTGTCCGCAGCTCAGTGATACGGACACGGCAGATCTCAAAGCCTTCGCCGCGCGCGCGTCCATAGATGTGGTAGTTACTGTCACCCCCACGCCGCTTTCTAATAACCTCTGTAGTGATCCATCTCATCTAAAAACATGACCATGTTAGATTCGCCATGCCAGGCTACACAACGGCCCGATCAAGTGGTCCGTCGTCGAGGATGACCACGACCTGCGAGTGTTGAAGGGGTACGATCCCGCCGCGCCGGCAGGTGTCCTCTCGTACGCCTCTTCCACGTACCTCTACGCTTCCATCGACGAAGTAGCCAGTCTGTTTCGGGCCGAAACGGACGAAGAGTACCAGGCGTATCGTCGGCACTTTGCCCCGGACTTGTTGGACGGCGCGCCGCTGTATACGCTGACATCGCCGACCCCAGCCAACCCGCGTAAATTTGTCGGAATCAAATGGATGGCAGTGGCCAGTCCGGTGGTCGCCGTGGTGAAACACCGCGACTTTTGTGCCATCGAGGTACTACACATGTCCAATGTCCGTATCGTTCTAAACTAGAGGATCTCTTGTGAATATACAATCGATACACACTGCACGAGCGTCACTGCCCCCATTCGTGCCCTTTCGTGTGTTTGTGTTTTAATGCTAGTTACTCACGTTGCTCAACAACTTGCATAGTGCCGGTATGATTTCGACATACAAGGCAGGCGTGGGTATGTCCGGTGCCTCAAGTCCGTGTCGTTGGCATGTTGTCCGGACCTGGAGGCGTCGATGGGGTTCGTCCGGGGCACGTACCATCGGCTGGCGCATGTATTTTTAGAAACCGATCGGCCGGGGTACCTCCACGCGTTCCAGTTGCTGCAGGCCGACTTTCGCGGTATTGTTTTTCATTCAATTGCTTGCTTGGTTCTTCACAACATATATATATATATATTTGTCCGGCCATGAGGATTTAACATATATTATTTGACAGGCAACATCCCCACGTGGCTGTCGAAATTAAGTGCAAAAAAGCGCGCCAAGTCATTGGGGGATATGGATTTGTTCCTGCGGGGCCAGCGGCTGACCCGAACTGCCTTCTTAAACGACCGAGAACTCGTGCTCAAGGGCAACAGAAGCCGCTGCTTCGATTGCCAGGTGGCATTTGGGACGTTCGGAACCAAGTGGTCGTGTCGAAAGTGTGGCGAAGTACGTTTATTCTTGTTCGTTATACACAAATAAGAGTGTTTTATTTATATATATGTAGTGCGTTCACATGACTTGGGATGTATCTGGGTTTCGGGGATTATAACTACCCTGGAATGAGTACCCTGGAATGAGTACTTTGTGAATTGCCATATTGGGGGATGGAATAGGATGTTGTGTTGACGAATACACTAGTACTAGTATTCAATATGGTCGTTGAATATGGATGGTGGGATATGAAGCTGTTACATACTGTAGTCGATGACTTACCAATTGAATCGTGTATTGATATATATATATATATTTATAGGTGGTGTGCAAAGCCTGTTCCAAGTCGTGGCGAGTGCACGTCGATGGCATGAGCCAAAGTTTGCGCGTGTGCACTTCCTGTACGACCTCCAACGGGCTCAGTGGTGAGCTCAGCATCGGCAGTCAACTGAAACACACCAAGTACCTGACCCCGTCCATAACGATATCGAATTCAACTTTGCAAGGTATTACTCAACCAAAGATGCTTACGAACCAATGACCCGACGATTGAGAAGGCTTATCTGACACAACCACGTGTTGTATATGATGGGCTTTGGCTGGCTATGTAATGTTAGTATTCTCTTCACGAACGATCTACTAAAGTTATGATGTGTTGTATGTGAGAGCAGTGCATCGATATACTATTAATAGTATATGAACTACTACGTTATATATATATATACTACGTAGTAGTGCATTTCACCCATGCAGTATTTGGACTTGCGCTCGCATCCATTTGATCCAATTTAAGCTTGCATAAACAATACTATACACATATTAGTATATACTGTATATGGTTTTGCCCGACTGGGTCGAGTCAAACATTTGGATTGGCAGAAATTTTCAAGAACGTGCTTTGATTGGCTTAGGCGGTTCTTTAATCCATTCTCTTAAGATATTCGATTCTCCAGTTTCGAATCGATTTGACAATATCTAAATACATATATGACGACATCGCTCGTAGTGTTGTTATAGTACCCTCTTGCTTGCCTGGATTCCTTGTCAAGTTGTCACTGTATACGATGTTGACACATTTGGCTACTGCTACAGTATATGTACTAGTTTGTACTACTAGTAATAGCATTCAGCAATAAGGTTTGGTACAAATATATATATATATATTCGTTTTTGCCACATCCTGTTTGCGGGGATGCCCTGGATGTGTTGGTGTTTGTTGTCATCTCGAGATTGCCCTTTGGCTGTTTTCGTGTTTGTATATTTTATCATTTCCCGTTGTTGATGTTGGTAGGTCAGACAAAAGGTAGCACCACCACGCCGACTCTTGGGGGTGGGGGGTGGCATCCCCGCGCGGGGACACCGTCGTCGTCCTCTGCAGCCCCGACCCCAACATCCCGAACCACCGGAAGCTCGAACCCCCGTTTTCTCAAGTCCGCTTCTTCTGCCCTCAACCGCGGCCCAACCTCCCCGCCCAAGTTTGATTGCCTCAACGAATCCATCATTCAACACCCGACAGGCGACAGAAGTACTACCAACATTTCCGTGAACGATCTGGACGACTTGGACGGCAGCTTCATACCCACGCAACACCACCACCCTCCTCATCAGCATTACCGAGGACAGCCTCCACATGCAGTGGGCGGCAGAAGACTGACGGTTGTACCACCTTCGAACCAGCAACCGCACAACAACAGCACTCTCCCCACCGAGCTAAACCATCGAAACGACCTCATTCCGCTGGTCATGTCGCCATAATAAGTCCAAATATTTGTATGATGAGTTTTATCGTGTCGGCCACTGATGACTTTGTACGGGCAGCGTGGATACATAGTAAGTACTACTAGTACGCACGAGTATTTTCTTCCAAGCAAGCGGACAGTGGCCTGATTCAGCTTCCAAGTACTAAGTACTTGTACTATATTATTGTGCTTTCGAGCGAAATTTGGTATTTTCGGTAGATTCGACGAAATCGTCGAGCGTCATTTTACTTGAACTAACTATACTCACTGTGACTCCTGTCCGATGCAACGTTGAACTGTTTGTGAAATGGAGAAGCTTGGCAAATGCACCGGATACGCCTGCAATTTGATTGGTCGAAATGTTTTTTTCGAAAATGTCATTGGCTACTTTGTTCCGTCGATTACTCCGTCGATTCGATTGGCATGCCCCAGTCCATTTTGAAATCGAATTAATTACCAATATGTAGTGCTAGTCATAGTACGTAGTACTGTTCCGGACCCGCAGGCCTGTAATAGGGCTGCCGGTGTGTTAAAATACTTTGAAGCTTCAACGAAGAGGTAGCAGTCTTTCTTGAGAGACAACATGAAAATACAACATCATTTCAAGAATCTGCAACGAAGTTTCTCAACTTAATTTACATGTCGCATACGCTTCAATTTTAAATACGAGCAGTAGATTTACTGTGTTTCGCGCGTACTACTACCGGAAATAGAAGTCCCTTTTGGTGAAAATTAATAAAATTGGTGATTTGTTTGAGGGGCTGGTCTGTGAAAAACCATCCACGCTTTAAGGCAGGGATGTTATCCGAACTATTTTCGAGGATTCTGAAAATATATCAAAAATATTTCTTAATTTCTATCGAAAACGTGCAAAAGTAGGAACGGACACTCAAACGAAGGGATGAATCATCGCTGCTTCAACTCAGGCGTCCCTGCTTTT
>NW_009798359.1:142862-154997 GCF_000520075.1 Aphanomyces astaci
GACACATTTGGCTACTGCTACAGTATATGTACTAGTTTGTACTACTAGTAATAGCATTCAGCAATAAGGTTTGGTACAAATATATATATATATATATTCGTTTTTGCCACATCCTGTTTGCGGGGATGCCCTGGATGTGTTGGTGTTTGTTGTCATCTCGAGATTGCCCTTTGGCTGTTTTCGTGTTTGTATATTTTATCATTTCCCGTTGTTGATGTTGGTAGGTCAGACAAAAGGTAGCACCACCACGCCGACTCTTGGGGGTGGGGGGTGGCATCCCCGCGCGGGGACACCGTCGTCGTCCTCTGCAGCCCCGACCCCAACATCCCGAACCACCGGAAGCTCGAACCCCCGTTTTCTCAAGTCCGCTTCTTCTGCCCTCAACCGCGGCCCAACCTCCCCGCCCAAGTTTGATTGCCTCAACGAATCCATCATTCAACACCCGACAGGCGACAGAAGTACTACCAACATTTCCGTGAACGATCTGGACGACTTGGACGGCAGCTTCATACCCACGCAACACCACCACCCTCCTCATCAGCATTACCGAGGACAGCCTCCACATGCAGTGGGCGGCAGAAGACTGACGGTTGTACCACCTTCGAACCAGCAACCGCACAACAACAGCACTCTCCCCACCGAGCTAAACCATCGAAACGACCTCATTCCGCTGGTCATGTCGCCATAATAAGTCCAAATATTTGTATGATGAGTTTTATCGTGTCGGCCACTGATGACTTTGTACGGGCAGCGTGGATACATAGTAAGTACTACTAGTACGCACGAGTATTTTCTTCCAAGCAAGCGGACAGTGGCCTGATTCAGCTTCCAAGTACTAAGTACTTGTACTATATTATTGTGCTTTCGAGCGAAATTTGGTATTTTCGGTAGATTCGACGAAATCGTCGAGCGTCATTTTACTTGAACTAACTATACTCACTGTGACTCCTGTCCGATGCAACGTTGAACTGTTTGTGAAATGGAGAAGCTTGGCAAATGCACCGGATACGCCTGCAATTTGATTGGTCGAAATGTTTTTTTCGAAAATGTCATTGGCTACTTTGTTCCGTCGATTACTCCGTCGATTCGATTGGCATGCCCCAGTCCATTTTGAAATCGAATTAATTACCAATATGTAGTGCTAGTCATAGTACGTAGTACTGTTCCGGACCCGCAGGCCTGTAATAGGGCTGCCGGTGTGTTAAAATACTTTGAAGCTTCAACGAAGAGGTAGCAGTCTTTCTTGAGAGACAACATGAAAATACAACATCATTTCAAGAATCTGCAACGAAGTTTCTCAACTTAATTTACATGTCGCATACGCTTCAATTTTAAATACGAGCAGTAGATTTACTGTGTTTCGCGCGTACTACTACCGGAAATAGAAGTCCCTTTTGGTGAAAATTAATAAAATTGGTGATTTGTTTGAGGGGCTGGTCTGTGAAAAACCATCCACGCTTTAAGGCAGGGATGTTATCCGAACTATTTTCGAGGATTCTGAAAATATATCAAAAATATTTCTTAATTTCTATCGAAAACGTGCAAAAGTAGGAACGGACACTCAAACGAAGGGATGAATCATCGCTGCTTCAACTCAGGCGTCCCTGCTTTTGACGTTGTGTTATCCGGAAAAATTCACGTTTTAGCCAATCAGAAGTCGTATTTGCGTGGATACTTCAAAAAGCGTGGACGGGAATGTTCGCAGACCAGCCCCTCAGGGGCTGGTCTGCTTTATCTGTTTTTGCCCTAAGTATGCTTGTTGTAAAGGTCTTTGTATGATCCGTATCCCTGTGGAATATAATACCTTAAAGATGAATACCCTAATGGATAAGGCGGTTCTACTCTATGAATGTTTGTAGTTTGCATGCATTCTACCTGCATGAACAAATAGTCAACAACAATTTAAACTATGTTTTGTACAGAATATAAATTAATGCAGGTCTTTAGTATAATCAGTATAAAATCGTGACTCGTATCCGGGTACATATAAAGAACGCTATAAAGTAATTAATTCCGGTTAATTCTGAAAAAACCTCTAAGAATGAAAAGGGACTTCTATTTCCGTCTGGAGGTAGTATTAATAATAATAGCCTGGCGAATTTTTCAACCAATCACCTGCGACGTCTTACTGTAAGTATGGATATTTTCACTCTTTTAGTTCATATCCCATCAACACCAATACGAATTTCGCCATGATTTGAAGTCCTACAAACTGAATTAATTCTCCTCTTTAAGAAACACTACTATAAAATATTCGTTCGTAATTGGAGTCGCCAGTAGAATCGAATAAGATTTGAGAATGAACTAGCCAATCAAAATCCATTCTAACCCCCCCCTTTACAAGATTTCTGAATAGTTCAGCACATCAAAACAATTTCTACCCCCCCCCGTTGCAGATTGAACTTTTTGTCAGTCCAATTCTCATAATCCAAGTCGCAATGTAAGGTTCACGGGCACCACAAAAATCCTCGGTACAACACGCGGTCATCACAATCACCTCCCAACAACAATCCCGGCCCCTGCCAACTAGCCGACAAATATGTTGGGCATGTCTTTTCATGCTGTTGGATCCAGTTGGAGATGGTACTCACAGACTTGCTAAATAGACGAGCAATGGCAGTGCGCTTGATGCCGAGGAAGTAGTACGCAACAAGCGCATGCATGACGGTGCTTCTGGACATGCTGGACGTGCTGCAGGATCATGCAGTCGATTGAAATTTGGGAAAGTAACGTTACTGTGCGAAAGTCGGAGTGTATTGAACAATACACCATGATTGTATACTACTGTATTAGTGAATACAAGATATATTATTGCCAAGTTCATTCAAAAACGGTATCACTTTTGGACTGAACAGTCCAAATTTGGGTGAGGAGGATTAACCATAGCAAAATTCGAATAGAAAAACCCCTCCATCGAAAGGTCCCAAGAAGTGTCACGGCAACCCTAACGTTATACAGTAATTGGTATATGTAGGGTTGCCGTGACACTTTTTGGGACCAACGATCTGGAGCAAGCCAGAAGTGACGGGAATTCCAGCCAGCAAACCTAGATCCACGGGTTGCAGTGTCACCACCAATATCAAGTCTTATAATAATAAGTCTTATATTAGGCCGTGGTGTTCAGACAGCCATAAAGTACCCGTCCAGGAGGAGGTCCGCCAAAACAACACATGATCAACTGGTCAACAATATCAACCAGTGACGTTACTGACGAGCCACCGCCATTCAGGCCCATCGGAACTGCTTGAGTGTTGACCAGATGGTCTTGTCAAACGACAACCATATACTGAAGAATAATGGGGGAGCAAACGCACCAAAACCCCTGCAGGGGGGAAGAGGGCGGAACTCTTCGGCTGAGCCGCACGAGCGACCCTCCGGCGCGCTGTTGGTGCACATATTGGGCCATATCTTGTCAGCACTACAACCAGCAACATACAGTAGCCGAATATGAAGGGCTGATACTAGTACGCTGACTTCACTTACGTAGCCGGAACACTGGGACTACCTATAAACAGGAGTGGTATGTGGCAACCAATACTCAGAGGTTGGTTGCCACATACTGGTAGTCTAAGAGTACTCGGTTTCAGTGGCACAGCCACCACAGATTGCAGGGTTGTTTGATTGCCATCTCAACGGAGGGGGTACGAGAAAGGTGTGAAATCTCCGGTTGGACTTTATGGAATTAGCCCCAAGAAAACCGAAACAACACATCATGAGGACTAACATGCTATTTGTATTTGCAGATTATATTTGTATTTGCACCCTGTGGTTGTTGCTGGCTGTTATAGCGTTAAGTAATTCTACCGTATACCTTATGGATCAGTACCCATGATTTTGCCTTATCGCGTTGTACCCAAATTGCTGTATGGTGTCAATAAAGTACGATTTGGTGGTACCTTGGAAGGCTGTACCCAAGTCGCTTTATATTGGTCAAAACTGTCCAATTATCTCGTTCTAGCCAATTAAACAAGTCGAAGTAGTAGAAGTAACCAATCCGAACGCATTGGAAAGAAATCAGACCACCTTATTGAGTTGTATCCATTTCGATCAGATTTTACTGACATTTTCGGGGATACAGATCCATAAGGTATACGGTAGTTTGTCGGCGTGTTGCTGTCACTCTGTAGCAGCTACTACTGTATCAAAGTTTAGCTACAATACTTCAGAGTATGATGAAACGAACTCAGTCAATTCGAACAGGTCTAGACTTCACAGTCAGTAACATCACCACTTGCCTACTAACCCAATGATTGTGGTCATCCAACATTCCACCATCCAGTCCGTGTCGGTGCCGTACTCCTCCGTGCTGGTGTGATCACGTGGTTACGCGGGCGGGTGGCGCAAGACGTCTTGGTGGCACCCATTGCAAGTGCTAAAGCCGCCACTTCAGCACTTGCAGCCACGGCATTGCGACCCAACCGAGCGCACAACATAACGTTAGCTGTAAGGGGAGAACGACATTGGATGTGCACAATTCTCCGGAGCAGCATCACACGAAGCTCTACAAAATTCAAGCGTCCAAACAGTTCAAAATTGCAACCTCTTCAGCCAGTGTTATAGCCAATCGTGTGTAAGAATCAAGGTGTGATGGACTCTGATTGGATATTAAAAAGGAGCACGGTGAATTCCATGAACAAGTCAACAAACGAGATTTGTTGTTGCTTTCGTGACCTTTGGTGTCTCCTTGCATCCTTTTGCATTGAATAATTCCCTCATTAAAATAGTACCATTAATAGTAGTTAGTATATTGAACCCGAATACTGTATGACCATCGTTCTAGCCTTGTGTCCGTGGTAGAGTACATACAAGGCGAAATCCACGCGTTAATTGCATCACCAGTACGTAGTGGTTAGGTTAGATAGCTTTTTTAGCTACTTGCCACTGAGATGCACTTATACTGTTATCCCCACGTAAGAGGTGACGTGGTAAGTTCCATATAAAAAACAAAAAGGATACTGTGCAGCGCTTACAAAAAACAAAATACAGTCCCACTGTCCCACGCTATTAATGATACAATTGTACTGTACCGGGAGTATTAATACTACATGTACCTCCGAATTTGATTAATGGAAGTGAGCATTAACAGTAAAACAGTTCCACTGTTGTCTTGATGCATATCCGAAATATTTGATGAGGGAATTATACCACCCGGATACAATTTACCACCCGTAGCCCTGTAATGTAACGTGGGACTCCGTCCTACCCCCCGTGAGTACATGTACCTAATGCTAAGTTAACTTTGAGATGCACTTAACCCCTAATGTACCAGTGGTAAGGTGGTCCAAGTATATATTAATACAATAGTTTCATTATCGCTCGATTTGCTGAGAAAAACAACGGCAGACTCGACTCTACCCAAATATACTGTATGTGTGAATATGTATCCCAACATATTATGACCAAACAGCTCAAATATCACACCCATACACGAACGACACCGTGCATGCAACATTGACTTGGCTTCATACTCACTGTAGTAACAATCAGAACCCACCCGAACTGTAGTCCTTGTCGTGCATACAGTACTGCTCGACGCACACTATGGTCCTGGGTCCTTTCTCCTACTTACCACCACTCGACCGATCTCTTGCTACGCACATCGCGGCGGAAGGCAGTGCGTATTCCTTATGATCGGGAAGCTGGAATAATGCTAAGAGAAACCACTACATAGCGTTAGGTATGTAGTTTTCGGTCCCATCGAGGTACTGTACAGTATTGAAGTAGTCAAATGCCAACCAAAACGACAGTAATGGTGAGACAGTTTCCAACCAAGACGACCTGTCGCCTGTCGCACCAAGTGGAGGAATTCCCGGATAGCACGGGCCCAGCAATACCGCAAAGCCCCGTAGCCCCCCAACCTCCCCTTGTGTTACATGTACTTGCCAGGGTTCAGTTGCATCGCAAGGAGAGTTAGCTATGGTTAATACTGTACCCTTCACCCGTTCACCCGTAGCGGAAATGTGCTGCTGTTTTTGGGTAAACAAAGCAACTAGAAACCGTGGCACGGCTGCTATCACGGAATGCATCGCGCACCTTCTAGTACTGTACACCCGCCCACTTGTCATCAAAGGCCACCCACCCACCCACCACCATACAGGCATCAAATCGTTACTCCCAACTACCCCACAGACGTACTAACTACTGCACACGAGCAGCTCATTGCAGCATGTCCAAGCTGCCGCCGCACTTTTTCCGATGTCCGTTGCTTAGTGACGCCGACACGGCTGACCTCAAGGCCTTTGCCGAGCAAGCGTCGATCGATTCCGTAACGTGACTGCCAATCTGCTTGTACTGCTGGCAGACTCATCATATTTACGAATGATATGATTGCAGGTTCGCCATGCCAGGCTACACAATGGCCCCATCAAGTGGTCCATCATCGAGGACGACCATGACCTGCAAGTGCTGAGCGGATACGATCCCGCCGCGCCCGCAGGGGTCCTCTCCTACGGCTCGACCACGTACCTCTACGCTTCCATCGACGACGTAGCCAGTCTGTTTCGGGCCGAAACGGACGAAGAGTACCAGACGTATCGTCGACAGTTTGCCCCGGACTTGTTGGACGGCGCGCCGCTGTATACGCTGACATCGCCGACCCCAGCCAACCCGCGTCAATTTGTCGGAATCAAATGGATGGCAGTGGCCAGTCCGGTGGTAGCCGTGGTGAAACACCGCGACTTTTGTGCCATCGAGGTATATATATATAACCTGGGATGCCATGGTCTGTCCATTGGTGTAGGTTGTTAAATTCGATGCATATATATATATATATATGGAGGCCAACAAAAATCGTGTGTGCGTGCAACGAACCAAAATTGCCTCATATTTTTATTGTTTTCATCGTCGACTACTGTACTACAAGTACACACTCCGAGTTGAACCAAAAACTGGCTAATTTAAACGACTGTTGGCGTTTTGTCGTGGTTTATGGGAGGCTGTTGCCTTGTTGCCAGGGTATGGGAATTTTTTTTTTAATCCATTTTCCCGAGTAAAAACAAGTAACTATTGTATTGCAGCACTTGGTCAATACAATGATTGTATTGCTTGCTGCATTTAAATATTAAATTGTCTAATTGTCAATTATTGAAATGAATGATAAGATAAAATATTGTTGGTTGTTCGTTGGCTCAAGTAAAATCACTTTTGGATCTCGCACAATCAATTATAGTAATTATCCAGCGCTTTGCAATCAAATTTTTTTTCGCATACCCTGCTTGTTCCTCAACAACTTGCATAGTGCCGGTATGATTTCGACACACAAGGCAGGCGTGGGTATGTCCGGTGCCTCAAGTCCGTGTCGTTGGCATGTTGTCCGGACCTGGAGGCGTCGATGGGGTTCGTCCGGGGCACGTACCATCGGCTGGCGCATGTATTTTTAGAAACCGATCGGCCGGGGTACCTCCACGCGTTCCAGCTGCTGCAGGCCGACTTTCGCGGTATTGTTTTTCATTCAATTGCTTGCTTGGTTCTTCACAATATATATATATATATATATGTCCGGCCATGAGGATTTAACATATATTATTTGACAGGCAACATCCCCACGTGGCTGTCGAAATTAAGTGCAAAAAAGCGCGCCAAGTCATTGGGGGATATGGATTTGTTCCTGCGGGGCCAGCGGCTGACCCGAACCGCCTTCTTAAATGACCGAGAACTCGTGCTCAAGGGCAACAGAAGCCGCTGCTTCGTCTGCCAGGTGCCATTTGGGACGTTCGGAACCAAGTGTTCGTGTCGAAAGTGTGGCGAAGTACGTTCATTTCATTCATTTTACAATATAAATGGTCTCGTTAACATTGTAAATATAATATATATATATTATATTGTGGGGACAAATGTGACGAGATTTTGTGGGAGGCATTCCTACTATCTATGGGGTGTCCATGTCGACGACGTTTGATGTGACTGTCAAATGCTATCATTATGTATATATAATTATAAAAAATATGTATACAGAAATAATTTTGACAATCACATAAATTTCATTACATGATGAAACGCGTATGACATGTGCGATGTATATATATATATATATATATATATTTATATATGAAATCAATTTGATCAAATAACATTATATGGTGCAATCATACGACATATATGGTGTTTATATAATATATATATATATGTCATACGTTCGCTCCATGTAGTGAAGTTTAATCAAATTGATTTCAATCTTCCAATTGTTTACTTAAGAGTACATTAAATTATACAATTTTATAGTCACGTTTTTTATGTCATGGTGCAGATCAATGACAAATGCGGTATGTATGTATATATATATATATGGAAAAATAAATTAGGTTGGTGCACAGCCTATTATTTGTAATGGGGTTTCAATGTCATCTGCTCTTTTCACGTACTAGTATGATAATATACTCGTTGATGAGGAATCGAGTGGGGGGATGGGATATAATATTTGGCGTCTTCTTGTGGAGACGAATGCACTAACGTTAGTTTTCGATATGGGCATTGAAATGGATCGTATATATAATATGAAGCAGCTATTATATACTGTAGTGAATGGCATACCAATTAACTGTTTTGTATATATATATATATATATATATTTATAGGTGGTATGCAAAGCCTGCTCCAAGTCGTGGCGAGTGCATGCCGATGGCATGAGCCAAAGTTTGCGCGTGTGCACTTCCTGTACGACCTCCAATGGGCTCATTGGCGACCTCATGACCAGAGCCGCCAGCACCACCAGCCAACTGGAACGCACCAAATCTGTGACAGTGTCCACGCCGCTGGCGACTTCGAGAGGTATTACAAAACCTTAGTAAACTATCTATAAGTCTATTTCTTCTATCCCGCAATACATGATGACGACATTGGCTGGCGATGTATACTGATATATATATATATAATATGCTTTATGGAAATAGAAATGTATATATATGGTGAATTCGCTTTGAACTTCCAAAATTCGCATGGTTTGTCTACTTAATTTCGAATCACGCTGGAGTTCTGATTGGTTGAAAACATACTTGTCCTTTCTGTAAGAGCCAATCAAATCCAATCAAAATTGGATTGGCCAATAGAGTCGATTCGTGATTCAATTCGGCAGCGAGATTCGATTCGACGGGGTCTGGAAATTTGTACCAAATCTACAATATACATAAACGATATTATACGATCGCAATGACTTTGGCTGGCGACATATTCTCTATTGGATCGATACACGTGATGATGCTGTGATTTATATATGGTTTCACTGATACATACTAGATTAATATCTATTTATCTATATATACATATATATAGATAGATAGAATTATACTGCGAGCGATTTTATCGTATATGTAAGCAGATACATATTAATAGCTATCTATCTAACTATATATGTATATATCTATCTATCTATATATATATAGCTATCTATCTATATAGATAGATAGATAGATAGATATTAATACATATATGCTTACATATACGATAAAATCGCTCGCAGTATAATTCGCCACATCCGGTTTGCCTCGATTCTGTGTCTCATAGCATTGGTTGGCTATTCCTGCGTTACTTTTCATGATGGACATGAATCCAGTATATATATACTTCAATAGTGGAATTCAAGTTGTACATGTCCTTTATATGTAATATATATATATCTATTTGCCATACAAACTACTACGAGTACCCTGTTGAGTATATATCATCCCGTTTTTTGTTGTGTTTATATTGGTAGGTGGAATCAATGCAGCCGCAGCGCTGACAGGTCGAGGTGGGTCCCAGCGCCGCGCGGGGACGCAGTTGAGTTCGTCTGCAGCCGCGACTCCAACCCCCCGGACACTCTACACCCCCAAAGTCCCCCGGTTCCACAAGTCCGCATCAACCACGCCCACCTCCGCCCGCCTCCCGTCATCGCCACTTAGCTTTGATTTCCTCAACGAATCTATCTTTCAACACTCGACGGGCGAGCGAAGTACGGGCTTTTCCGTGGACGATGATCTAGATGACTTGGACAGCAGCTTCATATTTACCCCCACGCAACTACACGATGCTCCTCGGAACAGTAGACAATTGCAATCTCAAGGACAACAAGACGACAGAACACTCACTGACGTACCCCCTTGGCACCAGCAGCAACTCGTGCGATATGATCCAACCAAGGCCCAAGACCCAAGACACACCGATAAAGTGCCACCACTACTCCGCGACGACCTGGACCATCGAAACGATATCATTCCGCTGGTCATGTCGCCTTGACGATACTGTAGATGCGTAATACTGTCTGTATACATATTGCTACTGTATGACTTTGATTGGAGAAGTACTATATAACTAACAGTTATACCAACAACGACAAGGCATTAGTAGACGAGGGTAGTTGGTTTCGACAGTTTAATCAGAGGCGAATATTATAAGACGTGTGAAGGGTTTGGATGGAGTATTATGCATGTAAACTCATCAATGCTGGCAGTTGAACCCACGTAATTTTGACGTTAAATCATTATTACTTACGTTTTTTATCTGGTAGGTTAAACGTCCTGAATAATCCGGAAACGTTCATACGGATAAGTGTTGTATACAAAGACTAAGATATACTAAGTACTTGATGCTCCTTTTCGGCCAAAATGTGCCTGGCTCCATATATTTCCTTCCATACAAAAAGACTGGTTGGTTTAAATTCTATTACTGGATCAATTTTTCACCAGTCGAAATTTTGAACCGTAACTTCTGTTGTGTCTTGTCCAGTTCTATCGTAATTACGGCTTATTTTCCTAAAAAATATCAATACAAAGTTGGAATAGCTGCCGAAAGACAAGGCATGTTTTTGTAGTCTTTAGATGAAATGCACCATACTACTGTAGAGTACACTGCCGAGACTAAGACAAACCCTGAAAAACGTTCTATAAATCTGGATACTATACAACCAAGACTGAAAGCCGTTCAAACTAATAAACTCTAGTTAGATGAGGCATATTTTTTGTACTCTGACCACCTCAACTACAACCCCGGGGATTTAGCATTATACTTACGACTTACGGGACAGCATTGAATATTAATACCAACCTTGGATACTATGGTTAATATAATATAATTGTTGAATTAAAAGAGTGGATGACATTTGGATGACATGGGATGACATGGGATGAAATTGGATGAAGTTGTGGGATGAAACCTAAAGTAGTGACCAAGCCTTACGTTGGCCCCGAGCGCCCGGGAGGCCGTCTGCGCAAGCGCGGCCGTACGAGAGCGCGGATCTAAGCTTCTCACTTCACCGAATGATCTATCTTTTCTTCTTGTCGGGCAGCGGCAGGTAGGCCGTAGGCCGTGCCGCTCCCGGATGAGGCCTGTATGCAATTGTATGCAATGACCTAGCATTATCCTAATTTACTCTTATCTTTACTAATTAGGATATGACCTAATATTAATGGTGGATGACGTTTGGATGACACATGATACTATCACGGATATTTGAAATCCATATAAATATTTTATTTAAAGTATGTGCACGCCGGAGGTAGGTAGGACCAAGTCCCGGGGTTACAAGGTTACGGGAAGAAAATTTGCTGAACGGTTTTCAGTCTTGGCTGAACGGTATCCAGATTTCTTGAACGTTTTCCCATAGTTTCCTACTATGGGGTAGTATTAATACTGTAACTATATAGTATTAATACTACCTCCGTCCGAAAATGTTTGCTACTTCGAAGTACAACATTTTCAGACGAATTTTGAGATTTTCCACGAATTCTGCTGGTTGTAGCAGAATTCGTGGATGAACTTGAAAACAGATGAAGAATAATGTTCAAAACCTACCACTCCGTGTCTTTTTATAGTGTACATTTGTCACATATGGGTGAGTTTTAATACAATACATATGGGTGAGTTTTAATATAACATTAATGTACATTTGGTTTGGCCAATGAGAGCCACGTAACATGTATATTCGGCCAATCAAAGCATAACCAGGAGTTTCGTCCTAATGCATCAATGTAATTGGTGGATATCAACCAATCAAACGCTGAATATGACACGCTACATCCATTTAATTGGCGGAAACTTCTGCTGAACAGATCAAGGTGGGTGCGATTACTTTCAGTGGTTGTTATTCTGTCATTTATGAACGAATCGCTTCATTTAACTGTAAATAGAAGCAGGATCAGAGCGCCAGCTTTCGGCAGCCAATCG
>NW_009798359.1:155097-165707 GCF_000520075.1 Aphanomyces astaci
GCAGCCAATCGAATTTCAGTGGTTGTTATTCTGTCATTTATGAACGAATCGCTTCATTTAACTGTAAATAGAAGCAGGATCAGAGCGCCAGCTTTTGGCAGCCAATCGAATTTCGCGATTTGGCACAGAGGTCGCCGTGAGAGGTCAAATTTCGTCAAATGTACATTATAAAAAGACACGTGTACTGTAGTATGTATTTGTAGAGAAGTCATGGATCACCAATAAAAGACCTTCGCACGAAAAAACATCCAATCAAACCACCAATCATGCATCGAAAACTCAATACTTTATCCAATATAACATGGACGACTCCAGGTTCCGCATCGTAACTGGATATCCGGTTACGATTGAGTATTTATCCGAATAATATGCACCTACAAACCCTTTCAAACTGTCATGCGCGGGAAACGTGGCAAGAATCTGACGAACACGGACCGCAATGCCATCCTCCATCGACTGCTAGCACTTTTCACGGCGCAATCAACACTACCTCGTGGCGCATATTGCGGTTGACTTTGATGTGGCCAGAAGCACTGTACGCCATGTGTGTTTCCGTGCAGACGTGAAACACGAGGACAAACGGCGCCAGTGTTCCGACGTCACCTCCCGCATCAAAGGCCACTGTGGACGGAACCTCAAGCACGCCAATATGGCTGTGAGGATGAAGGCAGTGCCAAAGTCGAAACGAACAATCTTCCGGTCCATTGCCGCGGCACTCAACATGCCTTGCGCGACTACTACAGGAGGGGCATCTTTGTCAAGTACTCAAGCTCAGTTCGGCTGAGTCTCACCGATGTGAACAAGGTTGTGCGTGTGAAGTGGGCGATGGACCACCTGCACGTGGTGGATGGTAGCCAAGTTGGCTTTGGCAACTGGATGGAGTACGTTCACGTCGACGAAAAATGGTTCTTCGGCACGTGTGTCAAGAAGACGTACTACCTTGCGCCCGGAGAGGAACCGCCTCACAGCACATGCAAGTCGAAGCACTTCATCAACAAGGTCATGTTTCTGTCGGTTATGGCTCGACCACGTTGAGACTCCCACCAACTGCCAAATCAGCGTCTACATGTAGTTTTCTTTTTAACAAGTCCTTTTATCACGGATCCATGTGTCATTGTTGAAATCCATAGCCCCAGCCAAGGCTAGCTGCAGTTACTGTAATAGAGAACCTTTCGCAATCAAACGTTATCTCTTGAATTCATTCTTGTAAGTACTTACTAGTATCCGTCATCCTGAGATGCCACGTAATAAATGAGGTGTTGACTTGTTTGTGGAATTTGTGGCTGGCCTTACTTCTAAGCATAATGGATCAAGGTATCTTTTCCATGTACTAGTATTAATACCAGTACTACGTACGTACTATGAATTAGTTACTACAGTAATTGGTCAAGTCGATAACTTTATCGACTTCGTAAATTGCAAAAGTTACCAAGTTTCTCTATCAATGCACTGCCGCCCTTCCCGCTACTGCCGCCGGTTATTGCTGAAATTGAAATGAGGACATGCTATTTGATTGGTTAATTTGCTTAGATATGCTCGTTTTGATTGGCCAATTCATTTCATTGATATAAAACTTGTGATAAAGGCGTTAAACGTACTACTACGTAGTAAAACCTCAAAACTATTTCGGGTCAATCAAGAAAAGTACTACATGATGTACTAACGTTAGTACTGAAATTCTCGGTCACCGTCTCTTGGCTCTCGGAAACGTTTGATGGCTTTATACTTGACGTTGTGCCTTCTTCATCGTCCTTCATGGCGTCGTTCCCGCTGCCGTCGACGTTCTTCCGATGTCCGCCGCTGTCTCGTACGGACGAATTCCTCCTCCAGCAGTTTGCCGAACAAGCTTCGCTGGACCTGGTACTGTACTCCTCTCCAGCTACCGCGTACTTGGCCTCTAATACCTATCTCAGGTGCACTACTCGCAGCTCGAGCACGGTCCCGTGATGTGGACGCTCCTCGAAGACGACCACGACGTCCAGGTGTTTGTCGGCCAAGACCCGACTGCACCCCCGCGAGTGATCAACTACATCTCGTCCACCCAAGTCCACGCCACCATCGACGAAGTAGCACGCTTGTTTCACACTGAAACCCCACACGAGTATGCCACGTACCGCCGCAACTTTGCCAAGGACATCATCGACGGCGCATTGCTGTACACACTGGCCCAGTCGAGCGAAGCCAACCCTCGCCACTTTTTGGGTGTGCGGTGGATGGTTGTAGGGAGTCCGGTGCCAGCTGTGATCAAGCACCGCGACTTTTGCTCCATCGAGGTCCGTTGCTCTATGAACGAACGAACGACCATCACTATTTCGTGTCTTGTGGTTGATTGCATGAATGAAGGTCCCTAGTTTGGTGTATTGTTAAAAATATCGCACATATGGAATCTCGCTGGAACTTGTGATTGGCTGAATATATCTTTAAGAGCCAATCAGATCCGTTCAAGATAAATTTTATTAGCCAATAGCGTCGATTCGTGAGTCGATTCACATTGTTACCGAATCCACAACAATAGTTGATTACAATTGTCGATGATATGCTATTGCATCAAAACTACTAGTACTAGAGGTACCTATGAATAGTAACGTTATTGTTGGTGTGGGCATTGGATTTGTTTTACTGACTTGGATATCGGGGGTTCGTCGTAGTACTATTCGTAGTACCAGCCTAGTAATACTACTACTAGTTCGCTAAATGGATGATGGTTGTGTGCAGGGGCGTTATGATTTCGACCTGAACGGCAAGCGGGGATGGTTGCGATGCTTCAAATCGATCGAGTTAGCCGCGTGCCCCGACCTGGAGCCGACGCTGGGGCTCGTGAGAGGGCGATACCACCGTGTGGGGTTCGTTTTCGTCGAATCTGACCGCCCAGGAGTGCTCCAAGTGACTCAACTGATGCAATTATACACGGGGGGACACCTCCCGTCGTGGCTGCAGCGGTTCAGCGCCAAGCGCCGCGCCCGCTCCATCGAGCACATTGAAATGTTTGTCCGGCAGAACCGGATGGCGCTTATGATTTTTTCCGACGCGATTTTGGTGGACAAGACAAGCCGACGTCGATGTTTCTTGTGTCAGCACAAGTTTGGGCCGTTTCGAATGAAATGGTCGTGTCAACAGTGTGGAGAGGTATTGATATTGGTATTGTCCTGGTATACGTACTTTGAATTTGGACAGGATTTCGCCAGATTCTGCCAAGACAATGGATTGTGCTTGCGGTTTCGAATCGATTTGACAATAGTATTGATACTAGTACTACGTACTATTTATTGTCCTTGGTACTCAATCCTGTCAAATGGACTTGTGCTTGAATCCAACTATAACTACTTCGTATAGTTCAAGATGAATACATTGGTCTCAACTGTCGAGGGATTATTCATAAATTTTAATTCGAAGTTTTTTTTAGTTATTTTTTATTAAAATTTAGTACAAATATAACTTCTTCTACATCCTTAAATAAGCAAATATACAATTTAAATCGTATTTATAGTTATATATAGGTCGTGTGCAAGTCGTGTTGCCGCATCTTGACGGAACATGTGGGTAGTAGTACTAGCGGGCGGCAGGAACCTACTAGAGTGTGCACAACGTGCTTATTCGGGTCGGGCCCAAGTTACCGGCAAGCCCTTTTTTGGCCATCGTCGTCGACACCCCAACGTACGTTGGCACAGCCGCAAAGTTATCATTCTATATCAATCCTATTGCATGGTTTCATATATATTCACATATATTCATATATATATATATATATATATATATATAATGGTAGATGCATCATCAAGCTGTGCTGATTTCGAGCCAAGTAATCCCCGCCTCGCATTGTTTGACCGAGAAGTAGACGAGTTTCGACAGGATCAAACCCCTAACAACACTCTGGGGCGACAACAGCAGCAGCATCCAACCCGTTGGCCTGTCGAACGCCCTTTTACGACTCGACAGGACCCGCAGAACATAATTACCTCCAAAAGATTGTACGATCTACAAGGCACTGGGGACAACATGGCATCGTACGCAATGTATGGACAAGGGCATCCATTGTATATCCAACCAGCCAACCACTGGGACTACTACCACAGCTATCCGAGTCCCTTGCCACGCTACAACTACGACCATGACAAGAGGTGCAGCTATGATCAGTCGATGTACGAGCGACCAGGTTCACTCGGTAGCCTCCCAATGGATGGTGGATGCCCACAGCCTCCGACGCTGGTGTCGTTGCCTGTGAAATCTGATGGCGGACGTCGAAACGACTTGATTTTGCTGCGAAAACCAGTACCAGCACCAGTAGCGAAAGCGTAAAACCACCGAAATTTAACAAGACGAGCTCACTTTTATACATGTTGTAAACAGTGAACTTTACGCTGTACTTCTATTAAATTCGGTCGTGTACATCAGACTGCCGATCGAATTGGTGACTTCGTACTGGTGATCATGTGGATCCCCTTGGTCAATTTTTTGATAACTAGTACATCTATTTTTCATTTGTAGCCACCAGCCGAACCTCTATATAGATAGATAGATTTCCCAGCTACGTTCAACGAGATTTGTGGCCACCATGCAGCTCCAACGGAGGTGATGTTATTGGCCGACAAGTCGAGGATATTAAGCGCAGTTGATGTCGTGGCTGCTGTAAGGTTGCAGCTAGCAATTTCTTGCAGCCTTTGGGGCCAAACGTGTCCCCTGAATACGCTAGAGTCCGCAGACGTACTAGTATCATGGATGGCAAGTGGGCAGCCACAACGGTGAGCGAGTCCCCTCGACTCCTGTCGAATGGTCAGATAATGCACCGAAGGTGTGGCCGACACGCCGGCACACAGCACGTACAGCACGCTGCATCAGATAGCGGTTTGTGTGGGTTAGCGTAAGCCGCCGCAATTGGGTGGTTGATAGCACCTCAGCTACCGCATACATGCCGTCGACTGCAATCGACGGGTTGCGGGTCACTGTAACCGACTGGACGGTGGTGGATGTAGCCAGTAGAAATCGCGAGGAGGGCACAGCTCGTCAAAACACAGTCGACAACTCTTACTCGTGATACAGACAGCCACTGCAATGCGTCGTCAAGCACTGAAGGTGTGATGATAAACTTGGTGCTTGGGGTAGCAGGGTTTGTGGCCGAAACGATGTTGGAGGGACGTGGGCGGCTCGGTGCTGTCGAAAGAGACTTCCAGTGCATCCTAGCAAGGAATTTGAGCTATCAAGTCGTCCCAAGCCTTGGCGTTTCGTACAGTGGCCGCCGGAACGTCGAACCTCGCGATTTGATGGGACAATGGTCCCCAGAAGAGTGAAGGACATTCCATCCATTGTTGGCACGGTATCGTACGGCCGACGATGGGGATGCCTTGACAACCCTGACGTGCACTTCGTTGGCCATCGCTACGACGATTTGCTCCAAGATTGATGATGGATATGCCACGGTGTCACATGTAGTCATGGTCACGTCCGCAATACTGTACTCGTTGACGCATAATGTGTCAGCAGGATATGTAGACTTTTCAACAATGTCTTGGTCAAATGGCAGGCGGGGGGATGCCGCCTCAGTCGAGGCCACAGCTCGGGTGCCGCCATATCGTCGATTCAGCCAAGAGGCAGAAGTGACCGAGGAGCCCAAGCAGGTCGGGACATCTATGGAAGGCCTCGAGGTAACGTAAGTTGAAAAAGTCGTGAGGGTCGGCAACGAACAATGAAATGTGCTGGAGCACATCACATCAGCCGGTAATAGAATCGCGTCGCGGCCCATATACTCTTTGTTTTTTTCATGATGCTGTTGAATTGAACACTGACTCATACGCCAGCCAGCCACAGAACCCTTTCAAATGCTAAAGTATCTGTCGTTCGAACTGGAGAGTTAGTACTACCTAGTACTGGTCACCGTGTTAAACCTGTACAGTGTAGTTGCAGCTTCTACGATTCAAAGGATTGAGTAACTTCGTCGATGGCCCGAAGAGTATAATCTTAACGTTACGTTGAATGCATCGAGCTTCTCGATTTACGTTAACTGAAATTCAATGGTCAATCAATGAATGTTACCAAAGTGCAATGTTGATATGTAACGAAACGGTTACTATCGAATATTATCCGGCTGTCCGGAATTTGACGATTTTACTGAAAGGTCGCGACCATTCGACAGCACTCGACCGACAATAATGGGCGGCGAGGACGCAGCCAAGCGGCATCGGAAATGGATACAGCTGATGGGAGAAGCGGTCAAAGCTGACGGATGGGGCCAAGTTCTTGAAGCGGTGGAGGCGTATGAAAAGTATGTCACTAAACGGAGGGATCGTTGGATTGATCATAATACCCTGTAGGGCGGCGGAAGTGATTCTGGCCGACCTCCCGACCATGGGGCTCACCGACGACCAACAAGACATAGCAGAAAAGGTTGTCGTGACAATGAACTTGCGGGCCACGGGCTTGAGCTCCGTGGATGGCAGCCCGCGCCCGAACAAAGATGACATGGATGTGCTGCTCCAAGGTATGTACATATGTTAAACTTTCATATTTTTGTTGCATTGACCCTGTAATTATATATGTTGATGTATAGTATTGAACAGCGTTACGCGAAAGGTTCCGCGAGTATTTCCGCTAGACTTGGCCGAGTTGGCGCCAATTCCAGCGCCCGTGTATGTATACACCACAACTATCATATTCGTGTGTCAAGTTTTTTTCTTGCACCATCGACACACACAAGTGTTTCTTTTTCAATCAGAATCAACCCTAACATGACACTTCGATGCATGTAGCGCTCGTGATTCGCTGCCATTGCGGGAGGAGCCGCAGCACGCCGCCAAAGCGTCCAAGCGCCGCCACAGCAGCAAGGGCGACGTAACGGACAAAGCAGACGACGACACGCCCCATGTGGTGACGATATTGATTCAAAAGATCGGGCTCAAAGACGTCGAGCGGTATGTCGACCCGCAGATCGTCGTGTCGGTCGTGGACAAGGACTTGGTGGTCGTCGAGGAGAAGCAGGACACGTCGATAGCTGTGGGGCGGGTGGCGCCGTACATAATGTTTGACTCGGCCATCGAGTTGCGCACGCACTTGCACGTGTTGCGCCAAAGTATGTATAGGTGTTGTCTTGGCAGACTAAAACACTGTTATGTAGACGATAGCACCATCTACTTTGAGTTTGTCCATTACAAGAAGGCCAAACGCAAGAAAAGCGTGCGGTGCTGGGCGATGCTCGAAATGGACGAAATCAAAGCTGGGGGCGGCCCACTGGCGCTGGAGTTGTACACCAAGCCGTGCGACGTGGCCAAGAAGCGCGTGCATTTGTTCACGGTGAAACCGCTCTATTTGCACGTGGACATTCGACTGGAACCCGTGCCTCAAGCCTAAACAATAATACGAATGGCGAGTTTGAGCCAGCCAGGTTAAAGATGTCGAATACTACCACACACCACAATGGAGTAGAATGTGCTCGTCGATAGATGATAGTGAAGGTGTGTACAGAAACTTCCAACAACCGGTGATACTTATATCAAGCGTGTGCATCCTGAACATCGTCGATGTGTCAACTATAATACTCGTAGTATAGTATAGTGACTTGATTGGTGGACTAACAGTGTGTCCATATGTTGTCCAATGCTCGTTTGATGTCTTGCCCAATCACGGAATAGACCGTTGACGAGTTTTGCTTGAGATCATTCCACTTCAGTGTTCGATTTAGCCGTCATGGACCGCAATAGTAGCAACCCTGTGACCCCTCCTCCGACGATGCCTTCGGATGTATCTGTATCGTCGACCGACACTAGTTTGAGGTAAACGCGGCTACACCCCCAGCGTTGAGGACATACCCCCTATCATGGTCTAATACGAAAGTGTTCCCAGCGAGTCGACGGACGCCAAGGCGCCCCATCCGTCTCAAGAATCGCACGAACAAGTCGAGAAGAAATACCACGCGTTGCTCTCAACCATGGAGCAAAGTACGTCTCAAAGGGTAGTTAGTATATTTCCATATGTCTGACGTATGATGGGGGTGTAGAGCGAACACACCACGGACGGGGGCTCGTGGATGCCTCGCCGAACGATTACGCCCCGAAGCATTTTCACGACTTCCCACCCCGCAACGTACAAAAGCATGAGAAGTTGGAAAAACATGTGCGGACGGGCCTACCCACGCCCGACGTGGTGCAGGACCGTCATATCGTGCAGCCCTTGCAAGACAAGCCGAATCCGTGCAGTGCCAAGCTTACTCGCATGTAACTACTAAACCCATTGAGTTGTGGAATTGGCTCGGTGGAGTATTGGTATTCATATCTTTGTACAAGCATATTTCGAAGCCCTGCAAGAAAAACATTTGCGCCGTCGGGGAATTGAACCCCGACCTTCTCCTTGGAAGGGAGAAATCCTAACCATTAGACTAACGGCGCTTTTGTGTAACAACACGGCAAGATTAGGACTAGCTTGTTAATACTTGTTAATCTATACCCTTTGACAATAGACTAACGGCGCTTTTGTGTAACAACACAATTTCAATTGTATAGGGCCAGGATTGACAACCAAAAATGTTTTTTACTTTTAACAGTAAGTACCCTTTATCATGACCCCGAATTCTTGCCACATCAAAAGCAATTGAATCCAACTACCTTGAGTATACACGGAACAGCGTATTGGCTCCACTACAGACCGCCAACGGGTGCCATACAAGTTGCAAGAGGGCCAACTTCTCTGAGCTTTTGAACCCGTTCCCCACCGTAGTATTCGACAAACGGCAGGGGGTTCAAATCACAGGAGCGCTCCAATAGTGCTACCAACGGACTTGTTCTGCAAGCTCCTCCGTGAATTGAGGATGCCCTCACAATGTTCAACTATTTTTGGGGGTCTTACGGATGTACCTTGACCTTGGCGTGTGGCACAATTACGTTGCACGGAGTGTCTTGTCAAAGGGAAGCCCTTTGGCCCCTCCTGTCGCGCACGCCCAGTGAACTACGTTCCTACTGCGGAGACTTGGAAGTCATGCTTCATGTCGTCAAGGGTGTGGTCGTGTTTCGTAGTTGGGACGACTGGCGTTGCCTACGACTGCACCTCCCACTCAGTGCTGAGTGGGTTTGTGGCTGCAGACTATTACACCAACCTGTGTACAACACGCAACTAAGTTGACGTGCTCGTTCCCCCACTATCGTCGACGTAAGGACCTTCTTGGTGATGTTGCATGTGACAGAACTCGAAATTGACCTGTCGATGAGTCACACTTGGCTATGTTTGCTTTTGCGGCCACGTCCAAGGTACTTGTCAAGTGGACTACCGTAGCCCCTTTATGACCGATTGGATATGTTTACGTCGCATCCCGTCCGTTCCTTTTGGGGCTCTTGGTGGGCTCCACTGGACCCTCAAAGTGGTATCGTTCGAATCCATATTGTACTAAATGTTGCTGTATTGCCCGACGCTGAAACACCTTACGTATACGATTATAGCAGTAGCGGACGCATTCACTTCAATCTACGGTCCGCTTTGGTCGTTGGCAACGCATCGTTTCACAGATTGCACCTTTCCCCCCCAAAGCCCCTGTGCTATTGGGCAATGGTATGCATGGATCAACGTCGCTAAGAGAACTTTCGATATCCCGCTGTCAATTCACGTGCAATGGGTGGCTGAGTGTGATCTTCGTGCCGCTCCGACAGCTTCCAACCTCGAATCCTCCGCCTAGAGCACTGCAACATTCGGGGATTTCGACTTGGAGTTGGTTTCGCAGCCTTGCCTCGACTGCACACATTGAACGTACTGGAGAATCCAAAGGTGACAGACGTCAGCGCTGGCTATGTGGCAACCGCCCTGCAAGCAATTTTACCATTCACATGTTGCCCCTTCCATTCGGCGATTATGATGCCACTGTTCGAAGGGTCACTGAAGGAATCGGAGAGCTAGGATATCACCGTATGCTTCACCATTGCCTCTCTCAGACTAGACCAACCGCACCTGTGACTTTTTGAACCCTTCGACAATGATCCTAACGTGCAAGCGAGCCACCATATTCTGGTAGTTTGGCTCGAGATGTGGGAGTGGCCCTCACGCCATATACCGAAGGATTTGCACTAGGTCCCAATAATGCGACACTATAAAGTTATCCCTCGATACCTCATCCATCGAACAACTCAAGCCGAGGCGACTGCCAACCTGGCTAATCGTTTCGCCAGGTAAGGCATCTATAGCAAAGCTTCTTGCCCAGGTTTATGGGCAGCATATCTGTAGCAAAGCGTCAATTGTTGCGGTTATACGCGACGACTGGCCAAAGGTTGCGATAAATGACATTTGAAAGATACGCTTGATGATTGCACTGTATACGCACGACTATAGGCGAGGTGAACATACAGTGTCGACGAAATATAACGGTTGTTCGAGATATGATATATTGGTCTATCGTATATGTATGAAGCCTTGTCATCAAGCTTGCGATACGGAATCATCGAATGTGCTCATTTTCAATTTTACAAAGCCAAGTCAACAACATGGGGGGCGTTTCGAGCACGTGGTACATTTACTCGCCCGTGGGAACGTGCACCCAACCCTCCTTAAGCTCCCGCGTCTGCGACGGTGTGTGGGACGGCAAAGCCAACACGTGCACGATCTGGGACCCAACCTTCACCAAGGACAAGTGTCAGATCAAGTCG
>NW_009798359.1:174898-223693 GCF_000520075.1 Aphanomyces astaci
GAACTCCACGACCACGTCCACTGACTCGCTCAGTTCCAAATGGCGGTGGACGCTGGGGGCAATCTTGGCGGTGGCCAACGCGGCGACGAACGCGGCTACGAGGACGAGTTTGACCATGCTGAAGATGTGTTCAAGAGGGCGCAAATGCGGAAATGACATCTCGAACCAAGGCGGACTCTATCGATATGCCCACAGAACCACACAACCACTGAAATTGAGTATCCTCTGTGGCGGCCATGGCTCGAGCCAATCTCACGCGTCGATTCGTTCGACACACTGACATCTGGATCGTTCGAGTTGGAAGCCTGCAATATCAGATTGTCGTATCAGACATACGCCGGAGTACTACGAACGTTAAGCTAATTATCAGACTGCACTGATTCAGGTGAACGAAGTTTGTGGGGAAATCCAACGACAACATCTTTAAACTCCTCAAATATGGACATACCTGGTCCAGGTACAACACACTTTGGAAGAACCCCCTTGCCTGCGATGTACTACGTAGTATTTCGAAGAACTTTGTAAATTACAATAACACCTGGTCGACACCTCGAAAGAGGTCACGTGAATTCTAATATATAAGTATTAAAAGTGCTAGTAGTACCGGTACACTGGAGTAGTACCTTCCCTATCAACTGTCTCACACAATTCCTAGCGCGACCGGAGTGCTCCAAGTACCGGTAGTTGGCTTGACTGATCACCACCGGCCATTGGCGCAACCCATTTGAGGCATCCATGCTTTCAGTTGTGTTTGATCAGCGTTGGATTTGAGCTCTGAAAAGTGCTGATAATATATCGAAATTGGATTCCGCAACTGGCCGGTGATCAGCCGACTCTGATACATGTACACTGGCAGCCGCGTCAGGAATTGTATGCGACACGTTCCTTAGAAAAACTACCCAAGTGGTACATGCGAAAATAGTTTGCAAGGCGACGAGTGTACGAATATACAGTATCCTATCGTTCCAACAATCGGAATATTACAAGGTATGTTCTGCGTCCACATAGCAGCTACAGTACTGGAACACATCAGTCGAGGGCTAGCCACAATTTGAATCTACCGCAGTTAGATACCCAAGGATCACGCTACCAGTGCAGACTGATAATGGTACTTCTGATACGACAATCTGATATTGCAGGCTTCCAACTCGAACGATCCAGATGTCAGTGTGTCGAACGAATCGACGCGTGAGATTGGCTCGAGCCATGGCCGCCACAGAGGATACTCAATTTCAGTGGTTGTGTGGTTCTGTGGGCATATCGATAGAGTCCGCCTTGGTTCGAGATGTCATTTCCGCATTTGCGCCCTCTTGAACACATCTTCAGCATGGTCAAACTCGTCCTCGTAGCCGCGTTCGTCGCCGCGTTGGCCACCGCCAAGATTGCCCCCAGCGTCCACCGCCATTTGGAACTGAGCGAGTCAGTGGACGTGGTCGTGGAGTTCCAAGACGGCAACACCAACGCCCTCCAAGCCGCGAGCGCCGACTTGCGGTCGATCCAGGGCCGCGGCCCCCGCATCGCCCACCTGCGCTCGCTGCTCGTGAACTCGATGGAGTCGTCTCAACAGGCGGCGTTGGAGCTGCTGTCGGCGCAGCCCGAGGCGCTTTCCGTGCGCTCCGAGCAGTTCTACATCAGCAACCGCCTCTTCTTGTACGGCGTCAGCCGCGTGGTGCTGGACGCGCTGGCCAAACTGGACGGCGTCGCCCGCATCCGGTCGCCGGTCGTGGCGCACCTCCCCGTGGTCGACACCGAAGTGGTCGTGGACTTGCCGGTGGTGGACACCAACTCGTCTATCCTGGCCAACGAGTGGGGGGTCAACCTCATCGGCGCCCCGTCCGTGTGGGCTGGCGGCAACCGCGGCGAAGGCGTCGTCGTGGGGGTTCTTGACACGGGGGCCATCTACACCCACGAAGCGATCAAGGCCAACTACCGCGCCACGTACGGCTGGTTCGACCCCACCGACAAGTCGCCGACTCCCATCGACACGAACGGTCACGGTACCCACGTTGTGGGCACGTCCGTGGGCGCCAACGGCATCGGCGTCGCTCCTGGTGCCACTTGGATCGCGTGCCGAGGCTGCACGACCAGCTCTTGCCCCGAGGCGGCCCTCACGGCGTGCGCGCAGTTCCTTCTCTGCCCCACGGACGCCCAGGGCCTGAACCCCAAGTGCGAGCTCGCGCCCCATGTGATCAACAACAGCTGGGGCGGCGGGTCGGGCTCGAGCTGGTACCAGGCCAACGTGAACGCGTGGCAGGCGGCGGGTATCATCCCCGTGTTCGCCAACGGCAACGCCGGACCCAACTGCGGCACGGCCAACTCGCCCGGCGACTACAAGAACGTGATCGGCGTGGGCGCCGTGGGGGCCGACGACAAGCTCGCGAGTTTCAGCAGCCGCGGACCCGCCCGAGACGGCACCCTCAAGCCAGACGTGTCGGCCCCCGGCTTCCAGGTTCGGTCGGCGTGGAACACTGGCAACGCAGCGTACAACACCATCTCGGGCACGTCCATGGCGTCTCCCCACGTCACGGGCGCCGTCGCGCTCTACTTGAGCCGCAACAAGGGCGCCAAGTATGCCGACGTGTACCGCGCCTTCACCACCTCCGTGGACACGAGCACGCTGACCCCGGACAACAAGAACTGCGGCGGCGTCGCCGATGCGCGGTACCCCAACAACAACTACGGGTACGGCCGCATCAACGTCGCGCGGGCGATCGGGGGCGGCGCTGTCACCCCCACGACGGCTCCCACGAACACTCCCACGACCACCCGGACGACTGCTCGCCCCACCCCCCGCCCCACTCCCCGCCCCACCCCCCGCCGGACCACTCGCCGTCCTCGCTCGGGAAACAAGGAAGCCGACATTGCTGCCTTGGAAGAAGGGTTGGCCGACCTCTTGGACAATTAAGCAATGGGTTGCCGTGCCTTGTATGTCGATAGTAAAAACTGTGGTTTCTGTCCCAAACGAGTTGGTTCTATTGTCGCTCTTGATTGCACACATCGGGCTCGGATAAACGAATATCTAAACAACTAGTTGGATTGCAGAGGCCACTTCCAAGGTTAGTGTCGGCAAACACCCCATCGTAAGAACAGACTTCACTAAACAGTGTTGCCCATGCTCTGAGACTACGAAGCGAGTAAACCCCAACGAGATGCCAATTAGTTTAGCACTATGTATACTCCTACTACGTAGTATCAGAAATCACATCTTTTATGCCCGCAAAGGGGACAGGTTAGTCCACGGTACTAGTATATACTTGCAGGTAATGTTATGTTTCATCATCCCCCCCCACTTTAGTTGGTGCTACTAATCACAGTAAGTGTCGGCATTGTCATTTGAAGTTTTAGGTGCAAATGTGTGCGTGTACAGGCATACTACACTTGATTACAGTTAGTTACGCTACGTTTAGTCGGTTGCCGATTGAACACAAACTTGCTGGTTACTTGCACCAGTACGCGCCGTTGTTGAACATGGTGCACTCTTCTTTCGTGGCAAACGCGGTGGTGCAGATGCTATTGATCACGCACGAATTGCACACTTTGTTGGCGCAGTTGCTGCCGCCGGTGCACGCGCACGAGGGGTTGGTGGTCGGCGCAGGGGTCGGGGCCGCCGTCTGCTTAATCGTCACGGGGGGCTGCGTCTGATTGACCTTGGCCGCCCACTGGTAGTCCGACTTGATCTGACACTTGTCCTTGGTGAAGGTTGGGTCCCAGATCGTGCACGTGTTGGCTTTGCCGTCCCACACACCGTCGCAGACGCGGGAGCTTAAGGAGGGTTGGGTGCACGTTCCCACGGGCGAGTAAATGTACCACGTGCTCGAAACGCCCCCCATGTTGTTGACTTGGCTTTGTAAAATTGAAAATGAGCACATTCGATGATTCCGTATCGCAAGCTTGATGACAAGGCTTCATACATATACGATAGACCAATATATCATATCTCGAACAACCGTTATATTTCGTCGACACTGTATGTTCACCTCGCCTATAGTCGTGCGTATACAGTGCAACCATCTAGCGAATCTTTCAAATGTTATGTATTGCGACCTTTGGCCAGTCGTCGCGTATAACCGCAACAGTTGACCCTTTGCTACAGATGCGCTGTGCGTAATCCAGGGCATAAAGCATTGGTGTCCCTTAACTGGCCAAGCGATTAGCCAAGTTGGCAGTCGCCTCGGCTCGAGTTGTTCGATGGATGAGGTATTGAGACACTGAATACCTACCTGGCTTTGCTGCAGATGCCTAGCATTGTTTACCTGGTCCAAGCCAAAGTTTTCGGTATGTAGTGGCACTTGCAAGATTGAAGATTCCTCTAGCCAAATATGGAACTTCTGGACGTTCTTCACTTGCACGATACGACTATTATTTAGTTACTCCATACTTGGAGACGGAATCTCTACTTGTGCCAATCCTTGGATTCCATGATTTGCAGCGACGGCACCGGTGACATCATCCGAACTTTCTCTGCGCCGATTTCTGAGATACCGTTTAGGCGAAGATCCAAGTGCTGAATCGACGTGTTCGATCGCAGCGCAGTCGCGAGACAGGTCGCCCCCTCATCTGACATTTGATTCTTACTCAAATCCACGCATTGCAACGACTGTGCTGCGGCTACGTGACTGGCCAATCGGTTCCATTTCGACCCGAAAAGCCCGCACGCCGTGATCATTAGCTTTTGGATTTGGGAGTTCACCAATGCTTGAAATACACAGTCGAGTCCGTTGTGGGTGATGGGTTTGATTCGATGGATGGTCAAATGGCGAGCATGCGAGTGGCGCAACTTGTCTGCTAGATGCCGCAGGTCAAGGGCCCCAGAGTACAGTAGGTCAAGCACAGTTCGTGCATTGTTAACACCGTGGGGAGCTCGGGCATATCCATCAAATTGCATTTGGATATGGCCAGAGTTTGCATGGTTGAACAGCCGAAAAGCGCTTGGAAGAAAGTATCGACCACCATCGAGAGGCCCCACTGATGGGTCCACTTCCACGCGCTGAATTTGAACACTTGCACTGGCGTCGTTGTAAGCCAGTGGTTTGTATGGCGGAGCATGTCATCACTGACGACGCCATTGCCAACTTTAGCTAGCTCGACGTCGAGATGCACGAGGTGGCTAGATGTCGAAGAAGCAAACTCGAGTACAGGAGCCAGTGAGCCCATTTGAGCCGAGCCCAAGTTCAAACTGGTTAGGCGGGTCAGTTGTAGCCAAGGTATCGGAGGAGCGACCACACCACACGTCATGGCCGTGATTTGGCTGTGAAAAGGATCCACCCATTTGGAATACCACAACCAAGCAACATGGCGATCCTTGAACTTTGGCAAGCTATGCCACACCAATTCGTCAGTTGGGTGCAGGAATTGGCTGAGCCAGTCCAGATCAAACACTTCATTCAAGTGATCATTCAAGTGAACAACAGAGTAGTGGGCCACGATGGCTTCAACGTGGCCACGACTCGAAGGGTTGTCAAGAAGGACGCGGGTCACGTGCAGATGTGGCCACACCTGGTTCTTGCCCGCAGCCCGCCCAAGGCACCACAGCGAGGCCAATACGCCACGTTCTTGTCGTTGATTGGTCCGTCGAAAGGCCTGCGTACACGAAAACACTGCCACGGTGGTGTCCATATACCGAAGCATGTGCATCCATAGCTCGTCGGGCAACGGTTGCGTCATGCGTGTCAAGTTGGTGTAACGTTAGGGTTTATACTGTAAGTTACTAGTATATGATTGGTTGAACGTGAATATATTGGCCGAGCTCGTTGGACATTAAGGAATGAGGGTGCGTGGTGTATTTATTCCCTGGACGAGATTGAAAATAGCTCGCGACTAATCATTTGTGAGCTCTACCGTAGCTATACGGTACCTACCGAAGCATTATTCATGTTAAAGACTTATACCAAAGGGTGTGGATGTGTTCACTGCGCTAGCTACAAGTGGGTACTACAGTTCTAGTTAATGAGGTAAGTTAATTTGATTTTGACCATCCTCAGGTGATGCTCCGGGATGCAATGAGTGCTGGTCGCCGTTTTGCGGAGATACTTGCATGACAACTCCAACCGAAGCTCGTCTGCATACCGCCCGAATGCAATGATCTCTAAGGAAGCAACAGTAACATTTACATCCCCATGTCTAATGGTTGACTAACTCAAAACCTTCGCCATACTATTAATAACGTTATCAATTGCATACATGTAGTGCTATTAGTAGTATATATGTACTCTTTATTTATAGTAGTACTATAGGACTTTGCTTCGCCAGGCCTGCGACATACTATTACTCCGGAGCAACATAGAAGAATGTGTGACTTCACAGTCAACAATTACTATTAATACATTTTAAAACTATTCTTTTTAGCCAATGATAATGCACCCCTCATGCTTTTTAGCCAATCATATTGCTTGGCTTGATTTGTCCTGTACAAAACTCTAGGTGAAAAGCACAATATTACTGTATTTATTCTCTATCTTATAATACCACATAGTATTATTTATTCTCTATCTTCCTGGATTGTTTCGACGGTATCATTGTCGTCGTCGTGGTCTGGGGTGTGAAACACGAGTTGCTTGGGCAGGCAGGTCAGATCAAACTCGCCACATGCAATTTCTTGGATCAAATTGAACATGGTGTTCTCGAGGACAGTTGCCGTCAGGCGCTTAACGTCGTCGCAGAGTCGACTGGCTTTCGCCGCTCGTTTCGTACTGTTAAATTGGACAAATACAGGGGTCGGGGGCTCCAACGGCAGTTCGGCCATGGCCTACCACATCAATATATAAATCCAACTATTGTGAATTTCAACAATTTTCATAAATTCGCGTAATCATATGATTATATGATTGAATCACGCTGGAACTTTTGATTGGCTGCATACACTTGTCTTCTTTCTGTAAGAGCCAATCCAATCCACTCCAAAACATAGAATTAGCCAATAGCATCGATTCGTGATTCGGCAGCGAGATAGTATTCGATTCGACAAGGTCTATCTGTTGTACCGAATCCCCACAATATATATATATATATATCGATTTTTGACGATTTATATATATATATATTGGTCGTTACCTCGGTGACAGCGCCCGAGTTTAACACCTCCGTGACCAAATAGCTCAGCACGGCTTCAAGCACCGTTCGACTTTGTTTTGCCATTTTCGGGTCGTGATATCCCCACTTTTGCCGCAAAGTTGCTATCGAATCGGCATACGATACATCGTTTGTAGGCAATGGCAAGGGACTCCGGCGGTAGGTTTCGGGTGGGATTTGCTGGCGATAGAATTCCACGGGCACGACATAGGCAAATATATGGAGATATACTGGGTCTGGGGGGGGGATGGGGGTAGTTGGGGGCACTTCAGACCTGTGAAACGGCAGTCTCCACCCCTTGTGTTTTTGGCTGCCCGAGGTAGAAGGAGCACGATTATTGCTACTATTTGCCCCGCGCTTCTAAAATTCAAAGCATTATTATTATTATTCGTGTGTTTGTTTATTCAACCATGTAAACCGGAGCGATGTTATGGAGAATAATGACCAATCAAAATCGACACAACGAAATAAACGTAAATAGAATCATCAATTCAGCCAATCAGATTGCAGGAAACCACCAACATCGAGTAAGTGTGAGAATGAAATGAGTGTGCTTCCAAATATACAAAAAAATGCAGTACAAAGAATCGATCGATATATATTTGGCTAGTCATCCAATTTAGTTGGTCAAAGGATAATATTAAATTAGCCATGTAATTCACATATATATATCGTAGTATCATACACACACGTACAGCATCGGGCTGGTGCTTTACACTCAAAGTCGTTGTTGTTGGTGTGGAGGTTGTCGTGGGGCTACTAGTAGTATTACTAGTGCGATTCGTGTGCGATCGAGACGACACGGTCGAGCGGGTGATCACACTCGGTCTAGTAACCCCACTAGTAGTAGTAGTAGTACTCGCCCCATTGCCGTGTGTGGACGGCGACGGGTACTCGAACGTCGTGCTGGGCGTGGTCGTAAGCGACTGCAAAGTGGTGTTAAACTGATTGGTCATCCTGGTAGGTGCTGACACATCGTCGTCGCCGCCTCGTCCTTCGGAGAGGACCCGAATCCAGCATGCAATATCATGGTCAATAACCATCAGATCAATGTGGGGGCGCACGACGATCCTAATCAGGACATGCTGGAGCGGCAGTAGCTGGCCCTGGCTCGGCATACATAGCACCTTCTTGGACACGACCAGTGGATGCCCTTGATCCCAGGTAAACCCGACCGTAGCTGTACAGCTTGTATTCGTTAACGTGACCAGCTGCACGTTGTCAGTGTGTACGCAGACCAGGCCAAAGTCGACGCGATCGTGGCTCAGCAACGCCGCGGAGGAGGAGGATGAATGCGCCAATAATTGTGAAGTCGATGGCGGGCCGCCCGTCGTTGCCGACAAGTGCATATGGGGAAATGTAAGCGGCGCTGTGTACCCCCTCGCGACTACCGAGATGGTTGTGGACTGTTCGTACGTGTTCTCCGAGTGTAACGCTGTCGCATACAAACGGAGCTCGGATGAGTACGTAATGTCTTGGAGCGGGCAAAAGTCGACGTCGATGAACGCTGTCGCATGCGCCGGCACCACCACGCGACTCGTACGGCACTCCAAGATGGGAAAATTGAACTGGCGGGCGTTCAGAACGCTCCATGAACTGTCGTCTATGTCCACTTGCAACGGCTGGTCGCCGCAGTTGAAGACGGGGATCTGTTGGGTGCACGGTTTGGCCAATGGGTACGTGCTCCGCATGCTCTGCCCCACCTGCACCGGGTGCAGCACACACACATCCGACGGAAGGAAGAGGAGAGGTGACGATACAGGCAGCGTCCGCCCGTGCAGAATTAGTGTGAGTTTCTTGCCTTGGGATACGTTCAACACGACAGATAGATCGTGGATACCGTCGTATTGCAAGGATTCGTACGAGTACGACAAGCTCAGAACTAGCGTTTCGTGGGGTTGCAGTACACCTAATATATAAGGCAGAAATAGCATCAGATAATAGATTGGATATATATATATATTAATAGTATAGATATGATGGTGGAATACACGTATTAGAGAAGGCAGAGAGCACCCATGAGATAACTGGGTTTGGAATGGCGGATATACATATATATTACGATGTAATACATCTATAACATAAGGCAGAAAGCATCAGATAACTGATATTGAATGGATATATATATATATATATTACGATGTAATACAACTATATAACATAAGGCAGAAAGCAAAAACCTGCATCACGATGTAGTTATTATTATGCCGCTGTCAACGAAGAATGTATATATATATATATATGTATGTACATTATATGTACATTGGTTGATGCGAATGAAGAATATATATTTATATTATATGTATTGTACACCAAAAAGGTAGAAGTCGTAAATATATCACACTTGATTGTATATGAATAGTATTGCATAGCCCCAAATATACATCATGTAACCACCTGAAATGATGATCTTTCAAGTATGCAAGTAAATATATACCATCTCAAACCCCCCTTGTTTCTATCAATACAAAGAATATATATATATACACACACATAAATGTATATATCATATGAAGAACATACTAATATATATATATATACATGAAGCATATCGTCTTTTGTACGTACCAGACCGAGGCGAGATGGTAAACAGTTTCGAGTCAACAATGATATTTTGGCGCAGTTCATTCGCGGTGGGTTCCCCTCTATCTGCCCATCGCTCAAGTTCGACGTCAGTTTCGCTGGGGTAATAGATACGATATGCGACAACGAGTGAGCCAGGGTTGCGCAGTTGCACGTACGCCACCTGCGACGGCGTGCCCTCTGTCGCAGGCGTAAACTGCATGTGAAAACTGGACAGCGTGGTCATGTCTGGGCTGCTCTCGGCGTTGAAATCGACTTCGTGTTGGGTCAGTGGCGCGGCTAAGAATGCATTCAAAGCTGGTACTTGAAACTGGGTCCATGCAGTCGACGTAGGTGTACGAAGGACACGGAGGTCTTCGATAACAAGCGAGGGAAACGACGCGCTGGCATCCACATCCATGTGAAAACAAGTGCCATCGGCGGCGGCGGCGGCATGTAGAGAGGGCTCGACGGGGGCAGACGACACGGCGCACGAAATCTTGTAGGCAAAAATGCCAGCTACATTGGCTTGGAACGTGAGCTCGACGGATTGCTGGGATCGCGCGCCGAGGGTTCCGCTTGGTTTCGAAAACGATATAAACTGGCATGTCAGATCGTCGCCTTGTTCATTTGTTGTACTTTGGGAGGCTGCCACGTCACGGCGGCGAATTACGTGGAGATGGTAGATCAAATCGCAGTCGGAAGAGTTGAGAATGTGAAACGAGATGGCCATACGCGAGTTTACGAGCACCGTGGGGAGTTGGATCGACGGCGGGTCGAACGAGATGGCGCCAGACGTGCCGACGCCGACGAGCTTTACGGATGTGTCCTGGCTCATGGGGTATCCGGATACCGCCGGCTTCTCGTTCAAAATGCTCTTGACATGGACGGAGATGCGCTGGTTGTACTGTTTAAGCTGGGATGGCGAGAATATACATGTAATCGCGGCCGTTTCGTTCCCGTTCAGGCGATACACGAGTGGGGACAGGTGAAACGTCGAGTGCAACGCTTGAGGCACTTGCCACCGAAACACTAGGGGTACGCGCGATGTGTTGTGCAGGTAAAAGAGCCTCGTGGACGCTAACCCTGTGGCAGTTGGCTTGATATACACGGTGTCGACGGGGCTGCGGGTATGTAGGTTGTCCACACACACTAATTGGGGGCGGGCCCCCGTCCCCGTGAGCTCCAATGTCACATGTGTGACAAAGTTCACAATTGTGACGAGGCGGTGGACGTAGCGGCGGGGGTGGGTGGGGGTAAAACGGATCTGCACGAGGTGGAAACCGTTGGGGGGGATGCGGCCCATGGGGGGGTGTACCCAAAACACACGACATGGGTCCTGGACCACGGAAAAGAGGGCGGGGGTGTCACTCGCGTTGACCAGTGACACCGTTTCGTACACGGAATCGCCCACATAAGCTGGGGGAAACGGACACAGGTCGGGTTTGGCTGTTTCGAACGTCACTTTTGAAAGAAACTGGCTGTTTGGTGTTGGAAACGAATGGCCACTCGCGTGCACGACCACACACCACGGCGGTGTCAGCGTTTGGGGGTTTACCAATCGAAACGTTCGGTTCGATTTAAAAAACACGTGGCTCTCAAGCTCGGCAAAGTAGTACGCGTTGCCACGTGTCGGGGTAAACGAGACCGTAAACGAAGCCGACGCCCCTGGCGCGATGTCACAGATTGTGGGCCAGATGCGAAACGTAGGTGTTTCGAACGCGTTCGTTTCAGACACACGCCATAAACATGTCACCTTGCCCTGGGTATAATTTGTCACCACGAGCGATTTCGTAGCTCTGGGGGACCCGAAAAAGAACTCGAGCAACGACTCGGACACGACGATCGCGTTGCTCCGGTGCGTAGCAACGTGGAAAAACTCGTCGCAGATACGCACGTCCGACAGAACAGACTCACCACTCCTGGTGAGCAACTTGGGATCGTCGCCCCCCATCTGTTGCTTCGCAAGTGCGCCTTGCAAAAAGTACGCATCGCCCTTTTCTTCTAACAGCGTTTCGAGGCCGTCGGGGGAGAGATGGCCCCTATATATATCATTATTCTATATATATATATCATTAATCTATATATATATATATATGGATTCATCGACTAGACCTGCAAATGTTTTATAGTGCATATATTATACTTTCGTGATCCGTGTACTGTACATGATTCCCCATCATCGTACGATCACGTGTCCATCAATTACTATCTTCTTTTCAAAGCACATCACACTGATTCATTCGTTCAAACAGTCAAAACGATCCTATATATATATATATATATATAATATTAGTCTAGAACAACTATCCAACATATATATATATGTTTGTACAGCCCCCATGAAATCATAACCACATATCTTCATCCAATTCACCCCCCAGTCATAGAATTCTCCGTATCTATCGCTGTATAGCCCGCCCATACGTATAGATAATTGTACCAACTCATATATACATGTATATAATTGTAGCAGTTCATATATAACTCTAGTAGCCCATATATATATATATATATATAGAATCGTTTACCAGTGATGCTGGCAACGCAGCCGATACGCATCAACATGCGCTTGTTGGAAGGGCGATGGTCGGACTTCATTGTCGTAGCCCGTACCCAGGATGTCCACATAGATAGTCGACTGGTTCTGCACCAGTATAAACAGCCGACGGTAGAAATTCCCAGCATTTTCTGGGCAAAATGTGAGCGTGATGGACATATCCAGCAGCGGCGGCACTACGCCGGCGACTTTGTCGATGCCGAAGACTCCGCAGGGCGCCGCCATAAAGTTGAATCGGGCCGCCACATTTGACTCGTTTTTGAGCACGAGCACGCGCGTAGACATGATACCTACTTGGACGTCTTTGAAATTGAGCGAATTGGCTCTACAATTACGATATTAGTAATATTCTTATTAATAATATATATACGAGGACGACTGATATATATGGAACATTGTAGTATAGCAAATGAAGCAGGATGTAGAGGTCAAATGAAACAGGTGAAATCATCTTCGGATAGGCTCAAAAAATAATATCAAGAGACGGTTGACAAGGATCTGGACAATAATACAATATTCATTGTTGTTGTAGCCAAAATATATATACGAAAAGAATGATTTTATGTAGAATAATTTAGCACATACATATCATGATGACCAAATATATCCATACAGAAGATAAAAAAACGATGCCAAAACACACACGATTGTAATAATAATAAAATGAGGTTATCAAATTTACATCCTGGCACTATATTTCGAGTGGTCCAGCTACTAACTACCCACCTAATAATAAGAACATGCAAGGAACAAGTATATAATACATATATATGTATAAAAACAGATATACATATATATATATATATATATAGAAGCAGATATCGAACACATAACGATTTCGGGTTTTAAATACTGGAGCGACATGGAGAATGACTCGATACAACCAAATAAACGTACGCAAGACTCCTCGGCAGAACGATATATTTAGCCAATCAGATTGCCGGAAACCATCATCAATGTCGAATTAGTGTTGTTGATTTCAATTAGTGTGATACTAATTCCCCCAGGACACCTATTTATCATATACATACAAAATTCAGGCCAAACTAGACTCGAGTGAGCACAAACATGTTTATCAAACGACAATGAATACACAGTCGAACGGTAACGTCGTCGCAGATAGATGGTATACTTGATCAAATTGGACGCCAAGTTCTTTTTCCACAACGACACCCGTGGTCCAATGGCTTTGCCTCGGCACGACACTGTCACATGATGGCCGCCGGGGGTCTGAATTCGGAACGTGTCGCAGGTAAACGTTCCTGGGCTTAATGGGGTGTACTTGACGGTGATGGGTACCGACGCTTCGGGGGGGATAACACCCCGAAGAGGCGAGAAAAAGAACACGGGCTCGTGATCAGTCTCCACAGGTACAATCTACCAACGTACAACATATCGCTGATATAATAGACTCAGAAACTACAGTACCTGGAAACTAGCCCGTACGAGCGACCGATTCCGCAGGATGAATTCCTTGTCCGTGGGGTGCTTTAAGCTCGAGCCACCGCCGACGATCAACTCGCCAAATTCCAAGTCGGTTTCCGACGCTGCAAAATACGCATATTTCCCAATACCGCTGATTTTCATACTGTGTTCTTGGCGTTGTTGGCGGTGGTGGTGGTTGCTGCTGGTGGTGGTCGTACCATCATTCTTGGTTTGTTCCTATAGATTTTGATATATAAATATCAATTATATATATATATATATATGTATATATATATACATATCAATTTTATATATATATCAATTATATTTATATATCAATTTCATGTATATATATATATCAATTTTATATATACATATCAATTTTATATATATATCAATTTCATTTATATATATATATCAATTATATATATAAATCAATTTTTATATATATATATATATATATATATATCAATTATATATATATATATCAATTGTATATATATGTATATCGAGTTTAGTTACTCCATATGCAGACAAGCACGATTAATAAAAAGAACACATTCATACGGAAGGGATGACAAAAATATCGAAACTGGAATTAAATATTTTTTGGAATTTGACGATTTAGATGGAGAAGGTAAATCCTTACCTGCGCGACAAAGCTGGCGGTCACAACGTACACGGACGCGGTCTGCGGCGAGAATGTCGCGGTCATTTCAAGGGTCTGGCCGGCTCGGATCTCCCCCGACGCCGGTTTGATGGAGAAGGGTCGCCCATGTTCCCCTGCATCTACGCATAGAATCTATATTGGAACAACAAGTAGTAGTACTAGCTACTGCAAGTACCAGGGAGCGTCCAGTGGAACGTGGCGTCGATTTGGCCGGTCGAGTGGAGCGGAAACTTGAACTCGGTCGTGTCGGCGGTGGGGCAGAAGCCAAAGTCGATGCCGGCGGATGGGATCACCGTGTGGAGCATCGAGATGCGCGCCTTGACGGGAAGGCGGAAGGACCCGCTCGTGGCCTTGACGCCGCCGTCGATGATGTGCACCAACACCCGGATAAAGTCGTCGTACTCTTCGTACTGCACAGGGCGGAACGCAATGTCCAGGACGCGGGAGGTGCCCGGAGAGAGCGTGATGAGCACGGGGAACTCCATGGAGAAGTATTTGGTACGCGGCAGATCATACTTGAGCTTGAGCGTGCGGTTGGACACGTTCTTGACATGGAGCTTCTTGGTGTGTTCGCCGCCGGGAGCCCACGCGCCGGCCGCGAAGAGGATCTCGTCGCCGCAGTCGATACCAAAGTTGCGCTGTTGCTCGACGCGGTTCAGGACTGGGCAGGATGCGTCGTCGTCGGTGGCGGCGGTCGCCATGGGAAAGAGAACGACGGCGGTCGGGGAGAAGGCGCGTCGGGGTGCCGACGCTTCAAGTAGAACAACCTTTCTCTGAAACTGATTTGTATATGGTTGTGTATGGTATACAAAAAACGAGATGTTTAATGCAAAACGCCGCGACCGTTTCACTTTTGGAAACCTGTTCAGCGTCGATCCAGAGGACGGAGCGGCGCGGTGGAGCAAGATGAGGATGGAGCCAAGCTCGGTAGCATATTCCATGCAGACGTACAACAAAGGTGATGGATGCACAGGTAGCTGTACAGGGATACCATTGTAGCCTGCCATACAAGGGACCCGATGAACATACTACCAATGAAAATGGCTCCACTGTTACTCCAGTACCAGGAGGACAGTAATACTCACAAGGAGCTCATGTTCCTGCTGCATACTGGTATCACTTGCAAAGTGACCTTCGTACAGCTGCTTCACGTTGTTGTTGCGCTGCGGCTGCGTACATGTCGCCAAGTGAGTGATTTGAGGTTAGGCAACGTTGGGACCGATACGTTTTATCCAGAGCTCCCATGTTCCCACGATCATCCAATCACGTTTAAACGTCTTGTACCAACTCCGCCATCGTGTTCACGAGTGTCGGCATCCCCATGCGAGGGTCTGGTGAGTTTGGCTTTTACATGACCTTGCCTCGGACGACCACATCCATCTCATGCTCTACGCCGTCAGCATGGGCGTCCTCTCTGTGCTGACAACTGGTCACCAGCATTGTCTTCGGAGCTCATGTTCCTGAATGCATCGACCCATCGAGAACCTGACGTTGTGGGTCATATTCGCCGGCGTCCGCGCCGCCTACATCGAATCCTTGAGCCAACAAGTGTGTCCCCTTGCACTTGCTACGTATGCCTACCACATTGACCGACCTAATACACGACCCTTATGCGACCCTGCGCCTCCTTCGCACAAAAGCTAACGCAAGGTAGCCCCATGGTGCAAGTATCAGACAACAAGTGGTCTACCGCGATTAACGCGACGATGGCATCTGCTGTCATCATGCAAGGGTCACCCGAGCCCGTTTCATCGACTTGTGCGCGATTCTATCTGCTCGCACAAGGCGGAGAGTTAATCCGGGGCGCTACGCAGGCGACCATCCTCCGAGGGAGCTGGATCACGAGCTGCGCATTCGCGAGTTGCTACCAACGACGTTTCTGAACAAGTGGGCATCCTATTCGCTAGCCATGGGAGTACTGTAGTCAGGTCCATGTCTGTGCTTCAGACGCACGCCTTGCTCATCCATGCTGTTCACAGTATTACTTCGGTGAAACCTCGTCAGAAGAACTGCAGCCAAAGGTAATAATAATATTGAGCAAGGATTATTCGAAACTATAGTACAGAATAATCCCCTCATTAGTACTGTGGGATTGTTTCTTTTCTATAATATCCAGTTGTTGAGAGAGAAAAGTAGTCAATCAAAGCTTCAACACTTTTATTAGGGTATTATTCTAGTACTATCTATGCGAATATGAGAAATAATAATATCCGACGGAGTTGAGGTTGGGGCGTCAAAATAAAATTCCAAACTTTTATTCGAAAGATCCAAGATTTCCAAGCCATTTTGATTTGGATGACGCAATATTATTATACTCTAATTCGATTAAAATTACCCATACTGTCATCTTTCGAACTGGACTCGCTCGGCACGACAGACAGGAAGGATATGGCGTCAGGACCGACGTATGCAAGGGAGAGCACGCCTCTCCTCAGTGCGTCCATGCGTGCCAACGAGGACCGGTACTACATGGGACAGGACAAGCGGTCGTTACTGAACACGGCGGAAAGCGGCCTTTCCACGGTGGAAGCGGCGCGGCGCCTCAAGCAGTTCGGACCAAACGAACTCGTGGATCGCACACACAAGGTGTCTCTAGGGGTCAAGTTCCTGCAACAATTCGGCACTCCTACTGCCGTGTTGCTTTGGATTGCCATTGCGGCGGAAGCGGCGACGGCGGACATCCCCGATCTTGCCGGGTTGGTGTTTCTCCAGCTCGTGACCGCCGTCGTGGGTTGGTTTGAAATCCTCAAGGCTGAGAACGCAGCGACAGCGTTGAAAGCTTCCCTCAAACCGGAAGCCCAAGTCATCCGCGATGGGGTGCATCAAACGATCAACGCCGCGCTGCTCGTGCCAGGAGACCGCGTGACGTTGTCGGGCGGGTGTGCCGTGCCGGCCGACTGCGATCTATGCGACCAGGGCGGCAACCACATCCTTGTCGACGAAGCCATGTTCACGGGTGAAACGTTCCCTTCCATGTTGGGGGCCGGGGACACGGTGAAGATGGGTTCGTTGGTCACGCAGGGCGACACGGTCGAAGGCATCGTGTCTGCCACGGGTAGCCAGACGTTCCTCGGTCTCGTGCATGCTTCGATGCCGGCCACGTACAAGCAGGAAGCAGGCCTCTTCCGTCCCATGTTGGTCGAGATCACCCTCGTTTTCTCGGCACTCGCGCTTGTGCTCGTGGGGGTTTGCGGCGGCAGCTTACTCGTCCACGGGCACTCTATATGCGATTCGATTGGGTTCAGCGTGCTCTTGTTCCTGCTGTCCATCCCGTTGAGTTCATCTCAGGTCGTGTCGTCTTCCCTGGCAGTCGGCTCGCGACACTTGGCCGAAGCCAAGGTGCTGGTCACCCACGCCACAGCCATCGAACGACTGGCGGCGCTGTCGCTGCTGTACGTTGACAAGACAGGCTCGCTTACCCGCAACAAGATGGAGCTCCAGGACGAACTTCCCATCTTCGCGCCGCACACAACCCGCGAAGATGTGCTGGTGATGGCGGCGCTAGCGGCCAAGTGGAAGGAACCCCCCAAGGACGCTATCGACACGCTCGTTCTAAATGCGATTGATCTGAGGCCATTGGATGCATATACGCTGGTGAATCATCGCCCCCTTGACAACTTGAAGCGCACCGAGTCGACTGTCCGGCGTCCGCCGACGAAATCAACAACCAATGGAAGTGGAAAGAATGACGAGCGACACGATACATGTAGCCGGACGTTCAAAGTTACCAAGGGGGCCCCCCATGTCCTATTGTCACTGTGTTCAAATGTCGACGATGCGATGCGAGAGGCGGTCACGTCCAAAGTGTTGGAGCTGGCCATGCGAGGCGTTCGCGCGATTGCCGTGGCGAGAACCAACCCTGTCACAGATGGGGGAACATCTGCGACAGGGGGATGGGTGTTGCTGGGGCTGCTCACGTTTGTGGACCCGCCGCGCCACGACACGAAGCGGACATTGGAACTCTTACATGAACATCATGTTAGTGTCAAGATGGTCACTGGCGATACGCGAGCGCTGGCGGCCGAGTCGTGTCGGCAGCTGCACCTTGGGCCGGTGGTGCTCACTCCGTCGCAGTGCATCGACCATCCCGAGTACGTGGAAGCGGCGGACGCTGTCGCAGAAATAGACGGGCCAGCCAAGGTCAAGATCGTACAGCTGAGCCAGGCAGATGGCCACGTCGTGGGCATGACGGGGCTAGGGGATACCGCGTCGCTTCGACAGGCAAACGTCGGCATCGCCGTGGACGGAGCGACGGACGCCGCCAAAGCCGCCGCCGATGTCGTGCTTACCAAAGCTGGGCTGTCCGTCTTATTGCATGGGATTGTGCTTGCGAGGCAAGTGTGCCGTCGGATTCTCACGCACGTGACGTACCGTGTCGCATCTTCGCTGCATCTGCTATTCTTCTTCGTCGTGGCCATTGGATGGCGGCGCCGCGCCGTCCCCCGTGTCACTGGTCTTGTCCAGGCTAGTACGAATACGAGTAGTATTACTAGCCCTTCCAGCGAAGTCGAAGGAGAGTTTTCGCTGCCTGTGATCGCCCTTGTGCTGCTAAGTCTGTTGAACGACGGGTTGCTGGCATCGGTGGCCCCCGTGGACTCTGTCGTGGCGTCACTTCAACCGCCGACGTGGCACCCCCGTCGATTTGGAGTGTATGTGGGCTCGCTGGCGATTGTCAGCACGGGTTTGTCCGTGGTGTGGCTATGGTGGCTACTAGACAACGCCGCTAGTACTACTAGCTCCACCCTCACCCATCTCTTGCAGCGGCTGGGGCTACTAGATGCGACATCGTCGACCTTGTCATATGGCCAAGTCCAGATGGCGATGTACCTCCAGCTATCCCTGTCCGATTTGGGTCTGTACTTCTCAGCCCGGGCCACAGACGGAGGCTTGGCATGCCTCGTCACCTGCCCGGGCAAGCCGCTGGGACTTGCGACGGCGTTATCGGCGGCATCTGCGACACTGTTGGCGCTGTTTTGGCCGTTCCAAACCATGCAGCGAGTGTCGGAACGGCTGGTGGCGGTGACATGGGTGTTTGTGATTCTGGGGTTTGGGCTCCAAGAACTGGCCAAAGGCGCGGCGGTCGGGTGCCTGGAGCGGGTCCTGCCCGAAGCGGATAACTCGGCCGAGTGGCAGCGGCGGAATCGGCTGGCACTGCTCCACCAACATCAAGCAGCTCGGCAAGATGGGACTCTGGCGATTGGATTGGACTCGGCCGTGGACAGACTGGCGCGGCTGGATATTGAGCTCAAGGCGGTGCGGTCCGTGTTGCAGGCTGCGTCGGCGAGTTGCCATTGAATATAGTTGATTCGATTCGAAACTCGAGTGTTTGGGTGCGCAATCGAATGAGCAGCAACATTAAATCGGCAGACAATCGATATATGACCAATAAAAACACAAAACATGAATCAACTAGCCAATCAAAGTATTCACTCTTGGAATAATTCAACATCGAATTCGTGTGTGATTGAAACTAGTGTGATACGGGACGATCTTTACAAAAGTCAGGACAAAGCATCGATATATCGATAGATTTGGCAAAGAATCCGCACAAAAATCGTCCAAATATTGGGTAAAACGACAATAAGAAGAAGCATGTACCCTGTATGCAAGCTTGTGAGTTGGGATTATTGGGGTTTCAGTAGTTGAATGGGTGGGTGGATGAGAAGATACTGTACTATTAATACCGTACGGTAGTTGATTTGTTAACTTCTGCGACATGTCAATTGATAGATTCAACAAATTACCTCTTTTTTTTAGATATTTTAAATAAATGGCAAATATACTTTTACAAAGGTAATGTAATTTAGAAGTCAAATTAGATACATAGGCTCAATTCCGCTAAATATATGGCATTCTGTTTAGCAGTGAAACACTTCTTACAGAGATGTTTAATGCATACAAACTTCATGTTATATAAATGGAATTCTACTGAAACGTTCAAGTTCGGTCCCAATTCAAATGTTTCAAAAACTTTCACAGGTCATTTCGTCAGCTAGTTACCGAGTAAGTCCCTGATAGAAAGGTAGTGTTACTCTTTCAAATAAACCAGTACTTTGTGTTTACATACGAAGAAATGTTAACGTTATTCCCGGGTTAACCTCTCGGGCGGTTAAGTTACATCTCAGTGATGAGCAATCTTATTCACTAGATGTACTTACAGTTAACCCCGATTACTAAGTATTGTTTTGTGCTCATACTCATTTGGTTATGGTGTAAAACGAACTACTACGTAGTAGGCTGTAATAATGGACATCATGGTATGAGGGAATTATTCGTTGATCAAACAAGTTCTGCCATACATAATATTTATTAAGTATAACAGGTAATTCAAGTCTCTCGGACACCTGCACATTCCGATAATCAGAAATATTTGATTATGGGGGAACTAAAAGTTCCCACTTACTGAACTAAAAGTTCCCACTTACTGTTAACAAATCAACTACGGTATTGGGAATTCGCGATAAACGTGCTAATATGGTTTGTCGAATAGTCAAGATGGAAAAATCACGCTGGACGTTCGGATTGGTTGAATATACTTGTTTTTTATTTAAAATATAATAAAATATATAATAAAATTATTATTAAATTATATTTTTATATTTTATTAACTGTAAATATAATTTTTTTCTTATTTTTAATCCTATGTTGTTAAAGATATGTTGTTAAATATATTGAAGATATTATTTTTGTAAGATCCAATCCAATCCACTCAACCATGGATTAGCCAATACTATTAATAGTACTGACATGTGAGTTGCGTCGATTCGTGATTCGATTCGACGGGGTCTGGAAATTTGTACCCAATCCACAATATATTATTGTCGATTTTTCTTCAAATTTCCCATTTTTCCATGGTGCCAAATGGAGTCATCTGATTGGCTAAAATCCATTGACAGGGGAAAATCGAAGACCGCAACCTTATCCACGTGAGCTCAGTATAATAACATTACCCCTATGTTTCACCAAATTCAAAAAGCCATGACTCCATAGTGTAGACAATTGAAAGTTGTGAAGAAACACGGCAGAATGATATTCGTCCATGAATGGCGCCAATAGTGCCGTTCGAACCTAACGTACAAACATGTGTTCGATTTATTGTCAGTCTCGCACCTTCGAGCCAATCAAATTGCGATTCAACCCCGTACCTTTCCAAATACTACTTCCAGAAAACGGTGGACGACGAACCACGCAGTCGCAAGAAGTACAATAGAACCCTAGCTCCACCACATCCAAGCCAGTCACCAAGGATTTTCAATTGGCAACGGTTTCGTCGAGCTCAGTAGGGCAGCCATGGGTGTACTGTCGCCACAGAAATAGCAGCAGTAGATGTAGAAGTACCAACGCTTGTAGTCGTAGAAAGGTGTACTGTATTGATACAGTGTATAATCGAATAGATGTCCAGTCAGCGCATAGTAAAACACGATCAAACTAGTAGTATAGCGGTATATAGGGCATTCGAGGTCGTACGTCCAGTCAAGGCATCGTACAACGCCATGACGGGGCAAGTTGTGGGTGCAGCTACCAGCAATTAATTGGATTGGATTTCGAAGCCCTTAAGAGTCAGCTGTGTCACTGGAGGTGCACTTGCTACGTTCACAAGGCCAGGGGGGCACTGCAAACGACAAACTAAAATGTGTCGGGCGGTACTTGAGTGCCAAGTTGGTGACGCTGCTCGTGGTGGGGGAACTCAAACACCGAGTTAATGTGATCACTGGATTGCTATTCCAAGCTGAGAGTGGAGAGATGGGAAATTAGATCCGCAGAGGACTTCTTGGAATTGAATGTACGGTCAGTTCTTGAGGGTGAACTCGATCACGCGAAATCGACCGTGTTGCTGCGGCAGGTACTGGACTTAGGCGTTCCTATTGACTCATGAAGGGCAGTCAATGGTTAGATTGACGTGAATCCTAGTGGTCGAGGGAACTCCCCCCGCTTGTGCTATCCAGGCCATATTCGACTCGTCCATTTCCACTGCTGGAAATATGTACAGACAGGTTTGGATAAGTGCTAGCAAGCTAGGCTGGTTGGGGATCCTACGGTATGGCCACAACAGACTGGCTTTGTAGCTCTCAGTGGTCCAAGTGATAGCACCCCCAACTGCCACATCCCCTACAGATACCACATTCCCTACAAACTGTGATGGAGATATGGAACACCCGAAGGAACTGGCTATGTAGCCCTCAGTAGCCCAAGTGATAGCACAAGTGATAGCACCCCCAACTGCCACATCCCCTACAGATGCCACATTCCCTACAAACTGTGATGGAGATATGGAACACCCGAAGGAACTGGCTATGTAGCCCTCAGTAGCCCAAGTGATAGCACAAGTGATAGCACCCCCAACTGCCACATCCCCTACAGATGCCACAATCCCTACAAACTGTGTTGGAGATATGGAACACCCGAAACCCCCCGTCAGAAATGAACTTAGCGATGTGTTGAATGAGTTCTGCAGGAAGCCCCCAGGTGCTGGGCGATGGGGGGCTGTCGTGTAGTCACTTGCTTGGACTTCTTTCGTGGTGAGGTGATGTTATTTCGAAACTCGGTTGGCAATCTGTAGAGTTTTGACCAATACTTTCAGGTCATGTTAAACGAGCTATGATAACGTTAATGATGTGTACTGTACATGTCAGCTATCAATTTTCTGTCTTTGAGTATTCAGCATTTCTTCCCGAAGGGGATTTGTGCCCCGTATTTCAACTGTACTTCGTTGCCAATCGTAAGCTTAATGTGGAAGGAGTACTTCAAAGTATAATATAATCCTACCACACACATTGCAAGCGTTGTGAGGGTCCAGGTAGAAAACAGTAATAATATTGAAACCCCCTAATAATGTCCAGCACTAATACTGTCCAGAATATCTTGAGGACAACAATTCCACTGTTTCTCACGTAATCATCTCCCTTATAACCCTGTAACCTCGAAACCCCCGACCCCTTGTGTTGCTATTCCTGAGGTTAAGTTGCTTCACTAGTAGTTAGTTAGCTACCTCTAACGACTGAAATGTACTTCACCCCTAGCTGGAATGTGTGGTTTTAATAGTTTACACAGCATTTGACCAAGTAGTAGTAATAAGTACTAATACAAGTGTAATTTTAGAGGGAATTACACTATCCAGAAATTGTATTATATATAGTAAGTGCAAGTGAAATGTTGGAGGGAATTGCACTAACATTATCCAGAAATTGTGGCTGGTATCCACGAAGTCCTCCACTATCAACGAAAATTGTAAGCCAATCAAATCCGTCTTTGATGTGGCTTTTGACGATCACAATTGACCAATCAAAAAACCCCACCGCCAAAAAGTAAACTTTCAGCTGGTGCTCATTGTTGAAAATGGCTGACGAGTTCGACTACGACGCGGTGGTGACGATCATCGAGCAGGCGCGACGCATCACGCGATCGCAGCGGCAGATGGCTCCGTTCGGCGGCGTCCAGAACTTCATCGCGCTGCTCGTCAACGTGGCGACGTACTACGCGTACGACGTCGACGAGCTCCGCGCCAAGCTCACGAGCGCCGTGGACGCCAAGGCGGACGCAACGCGACATGCCGTGCAGAGGTACAAGGATATCTCCCTCGGCGTGAGCATCGCCACCGTGTCCGCGACTCCCCTCATGTTTGTGCCAGTGGTTGGGTGGGTAATTGCCGGCGCGACGGCCATCACGAACGTCGCCACGATGCCCGAGACTGACCGTCGACACGTGGAAGCGCGCAACCTCATGCAAGACCTCTCCGACACCTCCAAGGTTCTGACGATCCCGTACCAAAGCGACTTGCTTCGGTTCAGCGAATTCATCGACCAACTGGAAGCGCTCAACCATGCGGACCCCAAGGACGCGGCGGCGGGTCTCATGACAATCGTGTTGTTCGCGTCGACGCTGCCCACGGGGGAGGACCGGGAAGCCATGATCCGGGACACCCTCGAAAGCAACACGGACTGCGCTTTGGTTCGACTTCTTCGGGGCATCCAGATCCAGGGAATCTCCCCGCAGGCGATTTCGGACCAGAATATTGTCGGGTTAGTCGGCCACCAGTTCAGCGCGGTGTCGTGGATGATGCGTCTGGCGGGAGCGCCTGGCAAGTTTGCGCTGCAAGGCGTACTTGTTGGGGCGATTAAGCTCGGGCTTCCATTTGCAGGGTCTGTCAAAGTGCTCAATTCGATAGCCCGAGGGACCAAGGTGCTGCGGGTGGCTGGCAAGGTGCTCACGGTGATCACGTTGCCGTTTGAGATTGTGAATCTCGTGTCTATTTGTCGAACCACCGACGATATGTTTGCGTTTGTGGACGATGCCACCAAACAGTATCACACATCGATCAATGAGGTGATTGACAACATCCGCGACGTGCAGCATACGCTGGCGACGACCCCGTAAAGGACACTATGGAGCACCATGAGCACAACAATACACGTTAGATGCATTCATGTTTGGTTTGGTTGTTGCAAGAATAGGATGGTAGTATAACCAATATTGTGCACTTTACCCAAATTTGGTCAATTCGCCAAATAACGTGAATGTTCGAATTCCATTTGATTCAATGTTAACGTAAGCTTGTACAAAAAACCATACAAAGATTCGTACTACTGTAGTATCATATATATATATATGGTTTTGCCCGGCTAAAAAGAATGACGGTAGCATCATGAATCATATAATGCAATTATAATTTATGATTGCATAATAGTAGAATGAATTTTGACTATATAAGGTCTGGCGATTATTGGGCGGTTCATTCAACCAACCGCCGGAGGAAATTAGAACACGCAATAGCAGTGTGGGCAAAAGAACGATAACAACAACAGTTTCTATTAATGGCATTTGTCTTAACGTTAGGTGATTTCTTAGAATCAATTCGCCGTTTTGTATTGACTAATGGATTTTGCATTGAAAATGGATGAAAGCAAACTATATTTCAAGCCACTTTCTACTGTAGTACAAACTAGTATGTCGTGCCTGATCCAGACAGACCCATCCAATACTAACGTGAGTGCCGTTACTGTAGAGCAGCTCCAACGGTAAATTCTAACCTAACGCTATTGCTAAAGCAAAAAGGTTAAACTTCGTTTTTACGGTTGCTATTTTGGCACTATCCGGATTTTTTAGACATTACTACCTCCGATTGGAAATGATTGATAACGTTAGGTTTACAGGTTACGTACAGTAATTATTAGAATATACAGGTAATATCATATTTACTGTACCGAGTATCTCCACCTAAACCTCTATAACCAGATAAATTCAGGAGAAATCAGATATAGATGTATAGAAATTATACGGAAGCACAGTGGAAATTGAGCATCATTCGTGATTGATTTTGACCATAACTTCTAAGATACTCTAATTAGGACTCTCTAAGCATTAAAATCGGATTTCTTGCGAAATTCTCTACTTGGAAGTATACCTATTGTCAAGGCAATAACCTAATTTGACTGAGATACAATTGTTTAAAGTGAAACCTATCAATCATTTCCAATCGGAGGTAGTATTATATTAGGCCCCACAACATTTCTAGTTTCGCGTCCAAACCCTCCGGATAGTGCAAGCGTTTCTATTCTTTATCCGTAACTTCGAATTGACATAGAAATTCGATGTCTCTTCGAAATACTATTCTACTTGTTATCAATCCGACCGTGTTCCAACTAACTTGGGAGATTCAATAAATGCCAACAGTCGCCTTCGTGTTACATATTATTAATCGTATCTGCGACACTGTTGGAAACTTATGCCGCCAATTACAAGTGTCCTGGTTGCTTGAACGTCGGCGGCGCTCTGGCCGTGCCATACGGGAGCTGGATCTGGTCCTTGATCTTGCCCCACGGCGCCATGGTCACCATTTCCTCGGAAGCCGTCGGATGGATGGCTACGATGTTGTCAAAGTCTGATTTGTACGCGCCCATCTTAATCGCAACCCCAAACCCCTGGATCATTTCGTCTGCACCCAGCCCTGCGACATGGGCGCCTACCACGGTCTCTTCGACTCCAATGCACACCAACTTCATCGCAGTTTGCGGCTTGTGGTCTGCGGGTTTTCCGAGCGAGTAAAACAAGTTGGAAAACGACGATGTGTACGCTGTCACATTTGCCTGGCCGTACTTGGCGATGGCTTCTGGCTCGGTGAGCCCAATCGTGCCGATGGGCGGATGGCTGAAGATCACGGTTGGGATCTGATGGTAGTGAATGCACGCGTTCGCCTATATATTTATATATTATATTGTCAAGTCGATTTGAAATTGGATATATATATATATTGTCAAGTCGATTTGAAATTGGATATATATATATATTGTCAAGTCGATTTGAAATTGGATATATATATATTGCTTTGTCGATTCGAAATTGGACGGGGGGCAGCGCTCAATCGAATTGGCAGAAAACCAAATCGACAGACAATCGACCGACCAATCAAAACCGAGATCACGACTCAAGTGACCAATCACATATTCTCTTTTTAACAACCAATCAATTTCGAATTCGTGTATGATCAAACGGCTTTTTCATACAATCATACTAGTCGGGACAAACCATCAAATAATACAAATAATATATATATATATATATATAAGTACCTCGTGACCAAACAATCGATCAGCCAATCGTCGGCCAGCGGCAATTGCCACGGGCGTGAGCTCCCACCCAGTGATGGTGGCGTCGCCGATGGCATAAACCCCAGGGACAGTCGTGTTCTCCTGGGCATCGACCACCACAAATCCATCTGTGGACAGTTCCACCGTGGTTTTATCCAATCCGACGTCAAATGTACGCGGAATACGACCGATCGCAGACACAATGGCGTTAAACCCAGGGAATTCCGCACGGATGTCGTTCACGGTGGCCACAATTGTGAGGGTGCCGTCGGCTTCTTTTCGAATGGACTGGAGATGCGACTGGGTCACGAATGTCACACCCGATCTAGACATATATAAATATATATATATATTCTAGATATGCACAAAGTGGGGGTAGTAGGGTTATCAAGGTTTCAAGAGCATTACACGTACTTGGACGATGCAGAATGTGCAATACAGGTACATGAATGAACGTGCACATATATATATATATATATATATATCAATACCAATCCTTCCACAGGCAATACACGGTCAAGCATACTATAGTAGTACATACCTAAATATAAAAATGTATTTATACAGTATGTATATATATAAATATATTGAAATTGCAAATATATACGAATCCTTCTACAAGCCATACTGTACATGGTCAAGCATAGTACATACTTGAATTTATACATATATATATATTGTGATTGCAAACATACACCATCCATTACATGTTTTGGTATACAAAGTGAACTGTGATTCCCAAATGCAATCAAAATATATATTCAAACACGATTCGAAAAAACGAAATACCAACATATACTCCACCCAAATATGCAATCAAAAACAAAATACATAAATAATAATTATAATAATAATAAAGAAATCAACGTACTTGGCCATTTCGTCGTTGACAAGGTCTCGGACAAGCGGGTCGAACTTGCGCAGCACTTGGTCGCCTCTGCAGAACACGACGGTGTCGCTCTTGAGGGCGTTGAAGATACCCGCCAGCTCCACGGCGATGTACCCCGCGCCCACGACGGCCACCTTCTTCGGCTGCGTCGGCAGGTCGAAGAATCCGTCTGACGAGATCGCGTGCTCGATGCCGGGGATCGTCGGCAGTTGCGGGACGCCTCCCACGGCGATCAAGATATGCGGCGCCGTGAAGCGCAGGCCGTTGACCTCGACAGTGTGGTCGTCGACGAAGGTCGCCGCTCCGATGACGTGGTCGATGTTTTCCTCTCCCAGTCCTTCCTCGTATGCACCCGTGAGCCAGTTCACGTACGCGTCGCGCTTGGCCTTCATGGCGGCCCAGTCGAAACTGCCAAACTTGACGTTCACGACCTCTTTGAACGAGTAGTCCTTGGCGGAATGCAAGATCTCGGCGTGGAACCCCGCGTTGTACATGATCTTCTTGGGCACGCACCCGACGTTGACGCACGTGCCGCCCATGCCCGCGCCGCCGTTGGCGCGGCCGCGTTCGATCACGAGCACCTTGGCGCCGTATTCGACGGCACGGGACGCAGAAGAGACCCCGCCAGAGCCGCCGCCGATGACGATGTAGTCGTACGCAGAGTTAGTTGTGGACATGGTGGCCAATGTCGAAATGGTGGACCAGCATTGTTGTGAGGGAGGGACTCAAACAATCCACCGAAGTCGACGGATCTGATAGGATCTGGATCGGATGACGAAATCAATTCGTCAAAGTCGGCCTTGTTTTGTATTATTCATTCGATTCTATATTATATATGGATTTGTATACCGCATGGTTGTTTTTAATCCACAACATTGTCAATTTGGGCATATTTTGGTCCAAAATTCAAAATTTGGACAGATTGGACGAAAAAAGTCCCAAAATCAGAAGAATGCGTTCGTCACCAGAGGTGATACCAGTAGTAACTGTAAATACTGTAAATCTCACTCGGATTTCGAATTCAAGTCGTCCTTTACTGTTATTACTGTAGTACTTACTATTAATAGATTTCGAAAATGGGCATATATGATCATTTTCGAATTCAAAACAGGTCCTAAAGGTACAGAATTCCAACGTCAACACCCCATGATCAAGGTTTGCTGCTCTTAGACAAGGCTTGGAACCCTTTAAGACGCGGACCCTCTATATTTTTGAGTGCCAATTTTTTTTACTGTTAAGTCGTATACTACCTAGTATTTTAGACCTTCCTTTTTGTACTAGGATTGGGGCGGCATTTTCGTACAACCAAACAGTGTAAACTGCTGTGTAGTTCTATATATTGGCACATTGATTCCATGTCCTAACTATTAATAGTACTACTAATATTAATACTACTTACTACTACTATTATAGTAATCCTCGCTCGTGTCCACATCTATTAATATTAATCATATGAATAGCACACGACCAAACTCGAGATCAAGATCGAGAATCGCACGTTATTTGTGAATCTAATCCCCACCCAGCCGAGACTAGTAGTACTATCCAGTAGTACTATCTAGGGGGTGCCGAGGGTATGCAGCAGCTCTTCGACGTCGTCCACGTGGTTTACAAACAGATGCGCGTTCGAGGGTTTCTTGCCCACCGTGCACGTAAACACATGCTGCAGCTGCTGGTCCTTGGACGGGTCCATAGTACTACTAGTAGTACTACTAGTACTAGTACTACTCTCGGCGTAGTATTCGTAGATGGCTTTGAACATGCTCTCGTCCGTGGTGTCGTCGCCCATGCAGAAGATAAAATCGGGATGTCCGCCGTGGCTCGCGGCATCCAGCGTCAGAATGTGCCGCGCCACGACGCCTTTATGCAGACCTTCGGGTACGATCTCCAGTAGCCCCTTCTTGCGTACAATCGTAACGGGAATGTCCTTTAGCACGTCTTCCAAATCGGCCTAGTCATTTATACAATTTCATCATATATTCAAAGAATATCATATTTGCCAACGAATTAATATAAAATATAATCAATACTACAACCACAGATATGGAATCTCCCGTTGGGCACCAACTCGTAAAATAAATATATATAAACAGATATAGGGGATGTGCTCTACCTACAAATAATAATACTAACACTACATACATACAAATCATCCGACGATATTATACTCGTCAATCGTATCATACAATATAATCATTTCGTGAATATCATATCTCTGTATATACCACCACCAAGTAAGAAAACGAGACTCAAGACTCATCATCCGTCCCATCCAAACACTGTTTATATATATATATTGTCAAATCGATTCGAAACTGGAGCCCTCACCAGAATCATCGAATGTGTTAGACTCGATTAAACAACTGACTGAGCCAATCAAATCACGTCATGTCGAAAAATTTCTGCCAATCCAAACGTTTGACCCCTCCGCATCGGGCAAAACCACATGTACACTAATCGTTGTATAGTATAGTGTGTACAAGATAAAATAGGGTATCAAAATACATTCGAAAGCTATAATGACCAAATTGGGGTAAAATGCACAATAAATATATGTAATAAATACCTGCAATGACGTCGACTGCATGTGGCCCCACTCAGGGTCACATGATCGAAAGTTCCATGCGATGCCTTGATCCATGTACCGAATGACACTGCCATTGGTACGGGAGCAGTAGGTCCGGAGGATCGGATCCACCAGCTCTCGGATGGGCGACCAGTCGTACTCGACTAGACGGTGGTGATACCAAGCGCGACTCTTGTCTTCTTTGGCATTTTCATTGCCTTGGACATCTATACCATACATAATCATACCACGTTTATAACATGGACAAAGAATAAGGCTATTTTGAATAGTAGACACACAATCAAACCATGTATTGTGAATTCGCTATAAACTTCCAACAATAGTGTAGTTTGTCTAATCAATATGGAATCACGCCAGTGGTTTTTAATTGGCTGACTATATAACTTGTCTTGTAAGAGCCAATCAAATCCAGATTTTCTATCGTTCGAAATCTCCACGGCAACGAACAACAATCCATGGGACCTGCAAGATATAATATACAAGTTTCAGAGGTAGTCTGTCTCGATGCGTAAACGTGTATTCGTAATCATCCAAATATAATGGCTCAATTCGTTAATACTCCCTCAAAATGTGGCTAATTTTGGCGAAAGGGTGGCACAATACTCCACGTAAAATCTCGTCGACCGTTCCAACAGCACGGTATCTATTTATATATATATTCAAATAGGATTCGATACGAATTTCCGTCGAATAATCGAATCTCACCGCTGAATCGAATCACGAATCATCGACGCTATTGGCTACTCCATTTTTGAGTGGATTTGATTGGCTCGAAAGGACAAGTATATTCAACCAATCACAACTCCGGCGTGATTTAATATTGATTCGACAAATCAGGCGAATTTTAAAAGTTTATAGCGAATAAATCACAATATAAAAACGCTTATACACACAACCCCATCCATAACAACACCACACACACATCCAAATCGGTTAAGACTATATATTTCAACTATTTATATATATACCTTCGTTGGGGGTGCCAAATCGAATGGATTTCGCCCATGAAAACAGCGCGCCGTTGTGCGCGGCGATCCCGAGCGACGGAATATGGCCCAGCACATGCGTGAGGTTGACCTGGGACACGCCCGACACGACAAACACAGCGTTGCGGGGGTCAGCGCACAGTGTCTGCAGGGCGTGGAGCATGCGCGGGGTCGGGATCTTGCCGCTCACGGCCGTGAAGTCTTTCTTCATGTACATGGGCATGTTCTCCCGGGCAATGAGGGTGCCGCCGTAGTCTAGCAGAAAGATGCGCCGGGTGCTGGCGGCGTACGCGTGCTTGATTTTGATTGGGTCGAGTTTGCGAAAGTCGAGCGATGATTGGTCGTCCACGTCCAGGCTGTCTTGGAGGATCGACAGCACCTGTTTCGTCCAGTTACTGGCTGGTTGGTTGGTGATGTATGGCAAGTCCCGCGCACGCCGGCCGAGCCGCTCGTCGCCGCTCATGTTGATCGCCCGATCCAGGGAATTCACCACCTATAAACAACCACATTCGGGTGAATTATCAAGCCAACTAGTCGTCCTCGACGATTGGAGTTTAAAATACAAACGCGTGCATATATATATATATATATATATATTGAAAGCCACCACATCGAATAAACGTGTAAATATATTGAAAGCCACCATTTCCAAGGGTTCAATAATATCTTTTTCCAGGCATATATAGGTCTATATATATAAGCTCCACATTGAAAAAAACTAAAAATAGACGTTATGGTGTCTGCACCATGGTCACACGAGGGTATCATTTGGCTGATCCCATATGATACAATATATATATATATATGCATATATATATCGTCGTCGATGGTTGTATACCACCATTTTCATAAACATACCAATATACACATACATATGTATATATATATATATATATATATATATAAGTATATTGATATGTTTATGAAATCGGTGGTATATTGATATATACATGTATATTGATATATACATGCAAACTATCGTCGTCGATGGTTTTACATTTTCACACATGTATCTATATAGTTGCATGCAAACACACTAGAATATTGTATATCTATAAATATATAGTCGATTGATTACCTCTGTGATATTCCACGGGTTGATGCGGAGGCCGCCATTGAGTACACAGCAACAGGCCGAGAACTCACTGAGGAGCACGACGCCGGCTTTGGCGTGCAAATCGGAGGCTTTCGACGCGCCTTTGGCAAAGACAAACTCGAGGGGATGGAGGTTCAGACCTCCTCGGATGGACGTGACCAGCAGCATATCGCACGCCAGCCACAGCGCGAGGCGGTCGGCCAAACTCAGCGGCGTCGCGCTCTCTTCGTAGTCGATCACGTCGGCGCCGTGGCTCGCCGTGATGCGGGTCACCAGTTGCTTGATCTCGTGGCTGCTGTACGCTTCGTCGCCTATTCCCATATGTGTTTTGAGCTCAATGCAATAAATAGCACGTATCTACGTACCTTGCCGAGACGAGGTTAAGTGCACCCGTTGAACAAGCACCAGCTTATCTTTCCAGGTTGGACATTGGTTGAAGAACTGTTCGAAGGCGAGCAGTTTGAGGGGAACACCACTCAGTCGCTGGCACACGTCGACGCCAGCCAGCAGCAGTTTGCCCTTGTGTTTGTCTCGAAGGGCTGTGGCAGCTGCGACCACTTGGGGCCATAGAACCGCCTCCTGGATCAAGTTCTTTTCAATTCCGACGTGGGAAATCGCAATCACGACGTTCCGACCCTTGTAGTCCACGCCCAAATTGACGCCGCTTTGGCTTTGGTACGTCAACCTACGTGAATAAAACCAAAACCCGCATAAGATATGATGATGGGTTTATAACAAGGCTTGAAATATAGATATATAAATATATAGCAAGAATGCGAAATATACACAACACCAAAAGCCAAAATATGTCTATCATCCCCAATCCTATGACAGGCCCCCTTTACTATATATATATATATATATATATATGCACATGTTCGATACTGTATACCCACGCTGGCATAATACGCTATTTCTAAAATCATTTGAATAATATTACATGGTCCACACGGTTCTTCGTCACTGCGATTCGATTCAAAATAATAATAATAATAAATAAAGCAATTCACAATGCACATAATGTTTGGTCGCCCTTGAAAACACATATGAATCCAACACCAAAGGCCACATATATTATTCGGACAGCGACCCACTTATATATATGCACGTGTTCCCCATACTATCTATATTCATGCAATACAGTCCACAAGAATGTTCCCCATACTATCTATATTCATGCAATACAGTCCACAAGAATATTGCATAATTGGAATATTGCTTCAAATACAATCATACATATCCCATCAAGACACACCAATGATAGAATTGAGCCAATCAGATGACAGAAGACCATCCTCCACAACATCCCATTCGTGTGTAACAAACAAATCAGCATAAAAAAGTCCAAAGTTATGGTAGATTCGGTACAAATCAACCTCCACGACTCGAATCACAAATCGACGCTATTGGCTAATCCAATCTTTCGATTTGATTGGCTCTTCAAAAGGGAAAAGTAGTATAGATTCAACCTATCCAAACCTCCAGTGTATATATATTTACAAAAAACGAATCAATATCTTTCAAAACATATTCCTTCCAAATCAAAAAATCCTCTTCTTTTTTGTTTAAATATTGTGATTTGTTCTACTCAAAATTTCCTTCGTTGGCGGAACAATCGCCGGGCCTTTGAAATTTCATATAATACTGAGTTGAAGAGGTATGTTTGAGACTGCAATACTACAATCTCAATCTTTTTAGCCAATCATATTGCAACCTTCATTCTTTGCAGCCAATCATACTCGTTTGCTCGATTAGTGTTGTTGGCGATATCATGAATCCCCCAAAAGAGGCAAATATTTGGCTGAAAAGCACCATACCACACACATCTATTCCCAATATCCACGTCTATATCAATGTGTACGTCGTACCCGAGGAACCGTTTGCACGCATTTAAAAAGTGTCGTGCGTGGTCAAATGTATGGAACCCCACGACGTCCACCGCCAGCACACCTTCCAACAAGGCCGCGCCGTTGCTCAATTCGCGAAAGATTTCCGAGGTCGGAAATGGAACATGGAGGAAGAACACGAGGCGCGGCCGCGGGGTATGAATCGACGCGAAGTGGTCTTGGATGAGCTTGGGGAAGAGGAGCAGATGGTAGTCATGGGCCCACACGACGTCGTGCGGCGCGGCGGCGGCGGCCACGGCCTGCGCCATGCGAGTGTTGACTGCAGTATATGCTTCCCACCACTGGTCGTGATTGGCTTGATGCAAATCTTCTTCCCATACACTTGAGTAAATGTCGAGAATGTCCACGTTGTGAAACATTGGCCATAGCTTGGACTTGCAATACCTACATAAGACATATATTATGGGAAGTTTTGCCCATGAAAAAGAATAGGGGGGAATATGTTCAATAATGAATTCGACATATTGTCGATTTGATAGTACAAATTTCGGGAGGGGGTGCAATCGAATCAAACCGATCCACAATCGATCTGGTTGGTTGTTGAATTTCATTGAGAAATGGGTTTTGATTGGCTAATAAGTTTGAGCTCATCTGAAGTAGCCAATCAAATCGATTTAAATTCCAACGAGAAACCACGCCACAATGAAATTTCACTCGAAAGCACAATACTGGAATCCCTAAGATTTGTAAACAGGAGTAGACAGAATGGTTTCACGACATGTATATATATGTATATATATATATATATATATATATATATATATATATATATATATATATATCCCAGTGAAATAGACACGCATGAACAAAATGAGACTAAACGATAGAGAGAAAAAGACATCATTGAAGAAATGTTAAAGGATATGTGTGATTCCAGTGAAAAAGACATGCATTCACAAGACGAGACAAAAAGATCGAGAAAACGATGTCATTGAATATTAAAAGACACGTAAAGTCCAGTGAAAAAGACATACATTCGCAAGACGAGACGAAAAGATTGAGTAAAAACAGGATAATATTCTTTATATATATTAAAACACACGTATACGTGTCTTTTAATGAGGCCATGCAATATAATCGATATAATAGCATATTTCACATATATACATATTCAAAACACAAAGACAAGATCGTAGTACCCTTGGTAATGGTTGCGGGCGAGGGCGGGGGGTAAGAAGATGGCAAATGCATCCATCCCCGCCAACACGGCGGTGATCTCCGCCATGTCCGAGTCGGTCATGGGCACCACAGTCGACGGTGCGTTATCGGTAGACGGAACTGTCACTTCCGTGGTGATGCACCCCACCCACTTGACCTTCATGGACTCGGCGATGCTCTTCTCGGATCGCGAGATGAGACTGTCCTTGTTCCACGCGGCCGTCCATGTGCCCGTGACGGGATCCTTTGAGATGTCGATGGGAAGATGGTAACATACGAGGAAGAGCGTCGAGTCGGGGTTCGACGGCTTGTAGTCGGACGGCGTGTGGCGGCCGTGGGTCGTGCGCGGCTGCAGCTTGACCTTGTTCCGCTGGAAGCGCTGGAGAGACATGGACCGCGTGAGGGATGACAGCGGCGCATCAACAGAGAGAGAATGGTCCTTGGAGGACGAGGACACTTTGGACGAGAGGGACGACGCTGGGGGGACGCGCGTGTACACGGACGACGACGGCGACGACAGCACGAGCGTGCTGTGGGGGTCGAACGTGCCGTAGTCCTCCGAGATGGTCATGTCGCGGCCCTGGGGAACGACCTGGCGATCGCAGTCGATGGGTTCCCAATGCGCAAACACGCCGCCGGAAAAGACAGCGTACATGTACTTGTGCACGATGCCGCGAGGAAGGATGAGCGGCTTCACGGTGCGCCACACGGGGTATTCGTCGGGGGACGTCACCAACTCAATGCTTTCGCTCGGGTTGTACTGTCCCATGGTGTACGACGCTCCACTGCAATGCAGTTCTTCGCCGAACCGCGTTTCGGCGCGCACGCGGAGATGCACGCGGGTGTACGTACCGGCGTTGACGTCACCCACATGATGGTTCCTCATGTCGTCGGGGAGACTCAACCGAGGCGCCGCCTTCTTCTTGGGTTTCCCAAGATCTTGCTTGGATGCTTCCGCGATCACCGCCGCGATCTCGCGGTCGATCTCGTCGCTCTTCTTGGCGGCCATGTTGCAAAACCCAATATTCACAAGATGGTGATGGCAATTTTTAATCAATTATGGCAAGAACCATACAAATACCAAGCTATTTTTAATCTCAACATGAGAAGGGGCGAGAACTGAAAATCCAAAACGTCGTGCTCAATTATTAGCTGGGACAGATATAACCTCGTTATAAGGACATCCTTAAGCCGGGGTTTCGGGTTTCAGCAGCACACTAATCACTCAAGTTTGCCAACTACTGTAGGGAAAATCGCCAACAAATCGAGCAAAGCAATATGATTGGATAAAAAGAATGTAGTTTGCATTATGATTGGCTAAAGCGAAAAAGTGTTGTACAATGATACTACAGTTTTATATTTATATTCCGCTGAAAGTTAAAATCGCTCAGCGGGCCTCGGCCGCGTACTAGCTGCAACCGCAGCTAGCGGACTTGACTACATGAAAACCTATTTGTGTCGGCTCCAGGGTAAATGGGATGCTTAAGCCGCTGGAGGTGGTATCCGGGGGTCCGGGGGTCCGGGGGGAGTCGCGGTGGCCGGAGTGGCGGGTCGGCGTAGCCCATGGGAGGAGGGATGGCAGGTGGTAGTAAGGAGAGTCGTCTGGAGTGCCAATGGAGCGTCTTGGCTGTGAGGTGGGCTCTGCGGATGCGTCGGTCATGGCCCATGGGGGCGGCATCGTGGTAGCGGCGTTTGAGCTGTATGGTGTTGTTAACTGTAACCTCGGTCAGGAGGGTACTACGTAGAATTATAGTGCTAGTGTGACAGTAAACTTACAGTTACCGTAGTTTTATATGCTACTCTGAAGTATTTCGCAGGTCCGGCAAGTCTTGGGCGGATGAAAACATGGTGAGAACAAACAATAGACCAGAACGATATTTCCATGCACATGTACAATGCTATAACGTTAACGCTCGCCTTGTACTAATTAATATATATATATATATATATACTTTGTATGCCCGTAGAAGTTTTACCAACGGTACAGTTATCAAACGATGTTCTGCTGTGTTACATGTATACTTTGAAGTAACAGCATATCGATTTTGACGAAAAAGATCAAAATGTATCAACCTGTCTGAAGTATCCGGATGATTTGCCACTGCCACATTGAAGCTACAATATTATCCGGATGATTGTACAAAAACGCGCTTGAAATGTGAAAAAGACAAGACATTTATTCCATAAACCCGACGCACGGAAGAAGCATCACTATCCCATTGACCATGACAACCGTCGTACATCGCCGCGTCCTCGCGGGGGCAGCCACGGCCCTCTTTGCCTCGTCCGTGTACCCTGTCTACAACCCCCGCTGCATGGACGGCGCCATGCGTCTCGACGACGACGACCCGATCGTGCATGCGACCCGGGAGATTGCGTTCCAAACCGGCGTCACGCATCCGGAGAACGTGCACGTGTATGTGTCTATGGATGGAGAGACTGGCGGATCCATGGGTGCCAACGTGTTTGGCCGCGGCAGCGTGTGCATCTCGAACGCAGTGTACCGTGGGTTCCATCTCGACGAAAATGTCGACGATGAGGACGACGACGACCTTCCGTCGAAGGAGGAAGCCGAGTTCATCCTGGCACATGAATGCGTACATCTTGCCAAGAACCACTCGCTGGTCATGTCGTCGTTCGTCCCCATGGCGATGCTCTCCAGCGCGTCCCTCACCACGAAAGTGTCGAACAAGTTCCTCGCGACGTTGCTTGGCGTGGGGTCGCTTGTCGTCGGCGGCATTTACCTGTCCTGGTGGATGGAGTACGAAGCCGACCACGGCGCGGCCTCCCTCGGCCATCGCTTCCACATCGGCGGACTCTCCACCCTCGAGCGCACGCGTCGACGGAACTGCATGTTCAAGCAGACGCACCCCACACGATGGATCACGGACGAAGGCAACTACCTCGCCGACACGGCGCATCCATGGCTCACGACTCGCATCGACCACCTTGCGTCTCATAACATCGACGACTGCCACAACTGCGCCTTCTGCTCGCTGGTTTCCACGCCCTTCCGCAGCACCTAATCTATTTAATCTATCGTCAACTTATCGAATATTTTTTATGTGGGTTGAATCTATCGTGAATCGGTAGGATTGTTTACCGTGTTATTCAAAAGTAGAATGACTTCAAAACAGACGAATACACGGATAGACCGATTCAAAGTTTACCATTATAAGTAGAACGGTACAAACAGTAAATAAATACTAAGTATAAATACTATTAATAGTAAGTATTTTGCTGTAAACTTCCAAAATTCGCCTGGTTTGTCTACCAAGTAGTCAATATTGAATCACACCGGAGTTGTGATTGGTTGAATATACTTACTATCCTTTCTGCAAGAGCCAATCAAATCCACTCAAAAATGGATTAGCCAATAGCGTCGATTCGTGATTCGATTTGGCGGCGAGATTCGATTCGACGGGGTCTGGAAATTCGTATTGACAGTGAATCCACAATACTGAATGCTCACAACTGCAACTTACTACAGAAGACGACATGTAGTTTCTCAATACATGTGATAGAGTTGACGGGGGACTCGTGCGCCATGCTACTCGACTGTCACCATTCGCGTTCTGTTACATATTGCAAGCAGCATTATCACAGACGTTGCTTCAACGGGTTCGCCGTTACAAAACCAACCGTTTCACATCCAATAATGTGGCGGCAGGATCCGGCTGGCATGCCATCGATGGTTCCGCGGAGGCTACCCCGCCACCACCGGCGAAGCCACCCCCCCACTGGCGTGGACATCAACTTTGGGTCGTACGAGAACCCTCCCCACTTGTTCGCATGGTCCAGATCTCCAGATGCTGCTTTGGAAGCCGAAAAGTCGAATGAAACTAAACGTTGCGACCAGGTCCGACCTGCTGCGGTCCCAGCAACAGTATTATCTCCCGAGGTGGTCACTGATCGATCGATCTTGGTGACCCCCCCAACAACAACTCCCGCGAAGGGCGTTGAAGTACATGTACTACCATGTAAAGTGTCTCAAGGAACCCAGTGTAGCCACTCCGTAGCCACGCAAAAGGTGATCGCCCGACCTCCAATCTTACAAGTTTGTGACCAAGCTGTCCAATGCCACGATCAACTTGATCTACCATTATTCTCCACACCCAAAACACAAGCTACTGACGTGGCGCGTTGCGAAGATTCCCTTCCAGCATCGCATCCCACGTATTCAAGTACGAAAAAGCCACTGCCCCGAAACGCTGCTAGGCCCACCAGCCAGCGCCATAGTCGGAAACCGATGAATCCTGAGGCTGCGACACATGAGTACTGGGAATGGCTGCATTGGTATTCATCCTGGCAACTGTACTACCAGCAGCACCACGAACTAACCCACCCATTGAAGCGAAATCCTACGGTGGACGTGGTGGCTAAGCCAATTCCAGTCACAACCTGTACTCGACAAAAGGACAAAGCACTTCCCCGTCGTAACTCGATGTCATTCTGGGTTGATGCCGGCAAGCCACTGGCCGTGTCTGACGGTGGTCCGTCCAGAGCGAAACCCCATGTGAAACCCCGACCGACACAGTCGACGCCATGCTGGCAATCCAACGCCAACTTTGAGGCTACTCGCGCCTCTTCAGTTGCAACGGAAGTAGCTGTGATGCCGATGGCTCAAATGCCAATGGCAGCAGCAGCAGCGCCAAGTGATGGAAAGGGCACGGTGTCCCATCAAGATACCGACAAGGAGCTGACGTTGGAAGAATTGGCCTGTTGATTTGGTCACTTTAATATGTACTATAGTATGTGGTAATAAAAGAGGTGTTAAGTTTGCACGCTAAACTGTGTCAGACTGAGTGTCTTTGTGGGGGAAAAGTGACTTCGGTTGATTGAACAACCCCAATTTACCGTATAGTGTATATGCATTGCAACGGATTAATCTATTGCGACTCCTGTAATAACTGATAGTTTTCTTGTAATAACTGATATTTACTTGTGAACATGTTGAATATACTTCAAATTTGTATGACGCAATGGATTAACAAAATTTTGAGAACGAGTGTCGGCTGGTTGTGAAATATCACCTGTCGCAATACATATACACTATACGGTATATGAATTGTCCAACAGAAATTCACGTCAAATTGATAAAAATATTCATGGTTTTTATGATTTTTCGAGCCAATCACATTTGTATGTCACAATCTTAGTGACAAGATCCATGACCGCGTCCGAGATATCGCCACTGCTGCGACCACACCAACCCAGCGGCAACAGCGCCAGTCCGCAGAGTAAACCATGGATGAAAGCTGTGTTGATGATCATGCTCGCAAGTGTGTTGTGTGTCCTCAACGTCGCCTCTTTTCGTTCCGAGAGCGTCCCTGAATCAATCATCGAGGTACAGACATAGCCGGCCCGCGGCCCCCCACCGCACTACTCGCCACTCTATTGGCATACAATCGTAATAATGACTGTCAAGGAACATTACGACGTCATTGTGGTTGGCGGGGGTCCAGCTGGCTCGGTCGTGGCGAGTCAACTGCTCGCAAAGTCCCCGTCGTTGTCGGTGTTGTTGATCGAAGCCGGCGACGCCACGCAGTCCGCGCTAGGGGGGACCTTTGTGCGTGCTTCTATTATCAAATGTATCCTCCTCTGAAGTTCCTTGTAGCACTCGTCATTCACCGACACTTCCCTGCCGACGCACTGGACGCCGTTCGACGTGCCGTTCTACTGGAGCCACGTGGCACATCTAGAAGCGTTTCACTGGAACGTGTCCAACACGTTCATTGCCAAAGCCTTGGGCGGTTGCGGCATCCACAACGCCATGCTTTACGGTACCATCTACGACACCAAGTTGAGATCATGTCCATCACACTATTTGACGTCACATACACCAATTCCATGTTGACTTGCTTTATTATAACGTGATTGGCTGATTTGAATAAACATAACTACAGTACCTACACCAGTATACTAGTAGTACTGTAGTATGTACTAGTATAGCGCTCATCATCGTGATTGGCTCATTGGAATGAACACCACTACAGTACTAGTACCTACTAGTATATACTAGCATTACGTACAGTACTAGCTCATTGATCTGTGTCCACATTTTTCCATCGATCTTTTGTCATGTTATGGAATGCGTTGCCTTTCACACTAATTTGTGTCATAGTACACTAATTTCATATAAATTGTGCTTTTCTTGGGCTGATTCAACTGTTACTACAACCATTTACCTTCTCATGCCGCAGTTCGCGCGTTGCCGGAGGACATTTTGGCTTGGAATATGGCGCCAATATGGACATGGGATGTCGCACAAGCCATCTACATCGCCACGGAAGACTACGACGGGCCAAAGAATCTGCCACATCATGGCTACCACGGCCGCGTTCGAACGAGTACAAACATATATATATATATATATATTTGCTCGTAGATGTATAGAATACGCTGTTTTCGGTGCCGCAAATAATATGAATAACCTCGTTTTATGCATACTACTAGCTCGACCCAAACTCCTCGAGACGGCGTCGGCAGCGTTTGTAGCTGGTTGTGCCCAAGTCGGTGATATATACATATCTTTCCAGCTCATATGTGTAAAATAATATCAATATATCGTCGTTATTAATATATATATAGGCGGGGTTACCACAGTCGGAGGATTTCAATGCGCCAAATGGACGTTTCGGGGTCGGGTATTACGACTTTAACATTCGAAACGGCGTTCGGGACAGCGCGGCCATGGTATTTCTCGCTACATTTTGCAGTTGGGATGTTCTGAACGTGTTTACCAGACGTTTTTAAAACCGCTCTTGACAACTCCGAGTCCGCGCTTTCGCCTGCGCTTGAATACGTTGGTCGAGGTATCTATAATCATTATATATATATATATAATATTTACTTTAGAAAGTGAATATCGACGACAAACATCGTGCTGTGAGCGTGAACATTCGAACAAGTACCAGTATCTCCTCTATCATTCACGCCACAGAAGCCATTGTGCTCACCGCCGGTGCAATTCACACGCCAAAGCTGCTTACTTTATCTGGTATAAAACAACTCGTACTATTCGTTGAAATATTATAAATATATATATATTTTAGGGATCGCATCCAAGAATGTATTGGCGGACTTGGACATTCCAGTTGTGGTCGACTTGCCTCTTGTGGGCAACAACCTCCAGGACCACCCTGCTATTGCCCTGTTGTTTCAAGCTCAAACTCCATTGGACATCAATTTCACGTACAATTTCGAAAGGTGTTTCATTTAAAATGCATTTAAAATAGGACCGCGTGGGAGGACTATATACACAGGGCAGCAACCGGATGGCTGAGTACGCCAGGACTTGCTGCTGGAGCGTTCTTAGTTCCACCTGGCAGCACCGCGCCGCAGCTCCAGCTCACGTTTTTCCCTCGAAATTCCGAGCCCCAGTGGACTAATGCTTCGAACAGTCAATTGCTGTTTACAATTGCCCTTTTGGGTACGATATGTATTGGTTGTCATATTGTTTGTAATCACACTAATTGAAGTCGCACACTAATTTGACGTTGACGATGGTTGTTTCGTGAAATCTGATTGGCTAAATAAAGATGCTGGCGATGACTATTAATAGTGCTGTTCACAATTGCCCTTTTGGGTACGATATGTATTGTGTACATTTGGCTGACTTTTGTGCTGATTCTTTGCCAAATCGATCGATCGAGTCTTCTTTGTACTGAATTTTGTATGTGCAACTGTACTGTTTGTAATAACACGAATTGAAGTCGCACACTAATTTGACGTTGAGGATGGTTGTTTCCTGAAATCTGATTGGCTAAATAAAGATGCTGACGATAACTGTTAATCAAAATATGTTTTTGGCTAGTACTCGTACTGAATATGGTAAATTAGTCGAATAAATGATGTATATTTTGGCTGATAATATATCGATGAAATAGCTCCCGAAGCCAGGAATCGAGTCGTGGTTACGTCGAAACACATGGACATTCCAGTGCAAGTGACGTCTGAGATCCCCCAAGTCGCCAGTGAGCATTTGACCCCAGTCGATGCATACAAACTTGTATATGGGATTCGAGTTGTGCGAGAAATTGCTGCGAGTTTAGGTATTCCATATATATATATATATATAATATTGCCACATTGATGACTACATATATATATATATAGCCATGCAGGAGGTGGTGGGGGCGGAAGTGATGCCTGGCGAAGGCAAGGCGACAGACGAAGGTTCGTAGTAGGATTAGTTTTTGTCATATATATATATAGAATGCCAAGCGTGAAGAATATTAATATATATATATATATATATATATTGTAGAGTTGCTGGAGTGGGTGTATACGTCAGTGTACCGCAACTCGCACTGGGTGGGGAGTGCCAAGATGGGCACCACGGCAGACAACGGCGTAGTAAACCAGCGCCTCCAGGTGCTGAATGTATCGCGGTTATACGTGGCGGATGCTTCTGTGATTCCCATCATTCCCAATGGTATTATATATATATATCACGAAAACCAGTATGGTGGATAATATTTAAATATATTTATATGGCATAGGAAACGTGCATTCGACGGTCGTCATGGTGGCGTCGCATGCAGCCACGCTGATTGCACAAGACCTGGCGGCCCCGTGATCGCTAGAATAAATAATTTCAATTTCACGATATATCGCAGATAATGTATGCCTAAAGTACTACGTATGTAAACGCTGCACGGTAGTACTACGTAGTACAATTTTGGAAATAAACAAAGAGAGATAACGGATACTGTATCGGGTGAATCGTGACCTAGTACAGTACTTTGAATTATTGATTTGGTACCGGATCCCGTTCAATGATCCGAAAATTCTTATCGAATCAATAATGCTACGCAGTACTATTAATACTGTAGAAGTAATTTTTCGACGTAGGACTATGATATTATTTTAAATATTGATTTGGTACCAGATCAAATCACACCCACCAAACCGATCACGAATCGTTCCCATTGGTCAATCTGAAAATACTTGTTCTCTACTTGGCTACATTATTTTTCGTTTTACTTTGTGCTTTCTGCGGAATGGGAAAAGTCAATGAGATTTCGCGATCAGTTTTACGAATCGCGGAAAAGTTGTAGCAATTTCATAATAACGTTACTATATAATAACGTATTGGGAATTGTATTCACACTAAAATGTTTTGCCAATTGTACGCTCGCCACAACTCTAACCAATCGGTCAAATCTGACGAATAATCAGACTTTAGCGCGCGTCGACGCTAGAATTTAGAGTCCCGCGGTAGGAGAAATAAAACGCTAAAATCTGACAGAAAAAATACAGTTTTGGAGTTTTAGCGTCACCGGTGGAATGATGGTCTAAGGACACCCACTCACAATGACCAAGTTTTCGGGGGTTCTATTTTTAGATTCAACGGCAAATCTCATGGGTACAAATAATAGTCTCAGTTCCATACTTGTGGCTGCGCCCAACTTCGGCTTGATGAGAGTGGACACCAAGTTCTTGGTGCGGGGGCTCGGGTTCTTCAACGATGCGTACGATCTCTTCGTCATGAACGTGGTCAACGTGGTGCTCGAAGAAGAGTTTGGCAAGGACGTATACACTCCCGCCATGAAAGGGTCAGTGTCGGCGGCGGCGCTGATCGGAGCAGTCTTTGGCCAAATTATGTTTGGGTACCTCGCTGACGTCCTCGGCCGCCGCGTCAACATGATCATCACGTGCGCGATCCTGATCCTCGGTGGCGTCATCTGCGCGTGCGCGTCCGGCGGGTCGCCCACCGGCACCCTCTGGGTCCTTGTCGTCGCGCGCGGCATCCTCGGCGTCGGCATTGGAGGCGAATACCCTCTAGCCGCCGCGGCGTCAGCAGAGGACGCGTCCTCCGTCGAAGAAAGGAATCGACGAGTCGCGCTGACGTTTTCGCTGCAGGGGCTGGGCAGCTTAACTGCCGCTATCATGGGCAATCTGTACGTCGCCGGGTACGCACCTGGCCCTCGGGGATCGGCCTCGAAAGACGATCTGGACTTTATCTGGCGCAGTTTATTTGGCATTGGCATCATTCCAGCAGCGTTTGTGTTCTTCTTCCGTTACCGAGCTGAGGAAACGGCGACGTTCCAACAAGCCCAACAACAGCAACAGCAGCATCATGGCTTGGCCAAAACCAACTCGACCACCACACCAACCAAAGCGACGTCCCAGATCTGCAATAATATTCCAGTGCGCTTTGTCTTGCAAGTGTATGGCCGGTGGATTCTCGGCACCGCCGGCACGTGGTTTCTGTTTGACATTGTCTTTTACGCGCAGAATTTGTTTTCGGCGTCAATTTTGTCCGTCGTGGGCATCTCCGAGCCGACGTTGACCAACGTGACAACTCAAAACGTCGTCGTCGCATGTGTGGCGCTGCCGGGGTACTACGTCGCCGTGTACTTTATCAACCGGCTCGGACGTCGTAAGATGCAATTGCAGGGGTTTACGTGCATGATGTTATTGTTTATGATTCTCTCCAGTGTGTGGAGCGATCTCCAGCACGACACCACGGTACCAAGTCAAATCGATTGACTTTGGTTTTTCATGTGTTTTCCGCAGGGATTTGTGCTCTTATACGGCCTCGCGCTGTTCTTTTCCAACTTTGGCCCGAATACGTCGACGTTTGTCCTGCCCACGGAGATGTTTCCCACCGCCATTCGAGCGCGATGCCACGGATTCTCGGCTGCCATGGGCAAGTTTTGCGCCGCGATCGGGTCCTACGGCTTTGCCCGGTCGTCCGGACAAGACAACCTCGGCGCCACCTTTGGCGCGTTCGCGGTCTTTTGCTTCATTTCGATCCCCCTTACGTTGTACTGTACGTTCGACAACCCGAGCCCCCTGAGCGACGGAGACGCCGAATTCGACCGCCGCCTGCGCATCTTTCGCGGCACGGCGTTGCAAGACGAAGACTTTAACGATATTGACGACGATGACTTAGCGGACGAAGAGGTCGACGTGGATATTGCGGCCTCCCGTATAATACATCACGGGCCTCAATCCGTGTAAAATATGGCCGTTAAAACTTAGCCTATCGTGATGTCTAGTACGAGGTCGCTGGAAGAAGAGCCCGATGATTCCTACAATACCAACGTTGGAATAGTGCATTTGTATCGGTTTTTGATTGTCATGCCATATCACGCCAAAAGAACCGAATAAATAAATTGGTAGTTATGGCTAAACATAGCCCTTGTTGCTTGGCAGTGGGGGTAGGTACGGACGGAATGCGGCGGGGGGCCGTCAAGGTCGAATACTGCCCCATTCGTGACCAAGTGGTGGTGCTAGAAGGAGACGCGAGTCCTCCACGGTTGTGTCGCCAGTCCAAACAGGTTTCTTCTCCCCGTCCTAAGTACACCAATACAGCTACAGCTACGTCGATTCGAAACCTCTACCTTCCCTTCTCGTCCATCGCAGCCAAGTGCGTGCTGCATCCCCTCGTTCCATCTTCGTCGTCGTCTCCATGCCGCCCACTCACATCTACCGTCGATACCCGCCGTCGCCCTGTGCCCGCCTGTCCACACGTCCGCATCGTTCGGTCGCCGCCTCCAACTTTGTCTACACTGTTGGATCCAACGCTGTTGTCCGATCAACCACAGCGAGATGATGAATCCGAGACGAAAAACCACAACAAGGAGCTGCTGTGGCTGCGCCATCGGTGGTTCACCAAGCATGGGAAACCGAGTCGTATGAAGGAGGACCGCGCCAAGATGGTGCTCATGCGGCGGTGGTTCGAGTTCCTCGACACGGACGGGTCAGGTGAAATCGGCCTGAATGAACTCGAAGACCCCCTCGTGTCGGTGGGGCTGGCGAAATGTCGGCTGGACGTTCGGCAACTCATTCAAACCGTGGACGACAGCGACAATGGCGAAGTGAACTTTGACGAGTTCCTAAGCATGATGCGCGGCCAAACAAACGTGGCGATGAAACAACCGCGACCGCCCCTGAGTGCCCCCAAGTCGGTTGTACCGACTTGTACAGCACGTGGTCACGTATGCGCGACAGGAGCAGTTACGTCACCATCCACTGGGAGTAGTGGCGACGACGCCAATTCTGTCGTGCGGTTGTTTTCAGGTTCGTAATCAGAGGCTTGTTCAGGTTGGGACCACCAAGCACTTTTTTTTCGGTAGACTTGCAGGAAGGCAAACTGGGAGACTTGACGCTGCCATTTCCGATCCTCATCACGGCGTACCGTCGTCGGATGTTGTTAAATGCACACATGGCGCCGTTGGAGTGCGACCGAAGCCAAGGTCACTCGGTCTTGACAGCGCTGGAAGTCACGCGACGAGAAGCGGCCATCCAGGACGAGGAAGATGAGATCCAGAGGGCCCAGCAGCGTCAGCGCCGAACATCCATGTCGTATCGTGCCGGCGACGCGCTTCGAAGGGAAGACGTCGAGAAATTATCGACTATTGGGTCGAAAACAGCGTCCAATGCATTGCGTGACGGCGAGAACGCTCCTGTGGTTCGACAAGTTGGAAATTCACGGCAACTTCTGCGACTGCCAGACTTGTACGATTGAGGATTCGGGTGAACTATCACGACTTGTCGAAAATATCGATCGTCGAATGGAGTGTGGGTTTGGGAATTGAATACCAATACAATAGTTTACGACATGTTCATCTAACGTAGACGTTTTGAGTCATTCGTATAGTCGTTGTCGTCGACTTCCTTTGGGCGTAGTACAGTGTTCTTCGTGAAAGAAAAGATCAAAGCCGGCAACCCTTCGAGAATGCCACGTCATCGGCGATATTGAGAACAATTTGAAGGATACGGTAGTATCTCGCAATTTCGATATGCTCTACCGTTTCGTCAATGAAAAACAGTGTCATTTTGGTTGGCGACTGGCCACACGATGGGACAAATTGTTGGAACGCTCACGCTGTCGTCCACGACTGGCACTTGCCCAGGACTGAGTACTACTTTCTCGTCGTGTCCAGACCGTGGAACGGTGTGTGGGCCAACGGTGCATGTAACTGTGTGGAACCCCAGTTTCTCGGAATCGGATTGCAGGCAAGTGAATGGTGTTTGGGCAGCCATGGAGACCGCGACAGCACCGCCAAGTACAACAACAGAAGCACCAACAACGATGGCACCGTCATCAACAACAGAACCACCTCCGACCACTACTAGAGAGTGGGCCAACGCCAGCTCCAACGGTGAACCAAGCCCGCGTTTGCGCAGCAGGAAATCTCAAATATCCCAAAAAGGTTTGCCACGACTGTGTCATAAATCGTGTCTGCACCAGCTTTGTGAACCTTAACGCCGCAAGTTCGGTGCAGTGTGGTGCGGAAATTGACACACTATACGTAACGTATATAAAATTTGCACTATTCACAATATT